>NC_056624.2:155333005-155633005 GCF_002870075.4 Lactuca sativa
AGTATATTCATATATTCATCTAGCAATTCAGACAGAGATTGCTGACACCCAGAGTCGCCACAAGAGTTATGCAGACCGATGACACTATGAGCTAGAGTTTCAGATTGGGGATTTGGTGCTCTTGAATGTATCACCCTAGAAGGGTGATATTCACTTTATGAAGCGGGATAAGGTGGGCCCCAAGTTTATTGAACCTTTCAGAGTATTGGTCCGGGTGGGCAAGGTGCCTTACCGACTGCAGCTACTTGAGGAGTTGAGTCAGATTCATGATACATTCCACATTTCCCAGTTGAGGAAGTGTATAGATGATGAGACAACTGTGGTTCATTTGGAGGACATTCATGTCAATGATCGCCTGAATTATATTGAGAGGCCAGTGATGATTCCAGATAGGAAAGTGAAAACCTTGAGGAACAAGGTAGTGAACTTGGTCAAAGTTTAATGGCAACACCGGAAAGGCTCACTTTGATTTATTTTATGAGGTTGACTTCGAGGGAGAAGTCTGATTCTAGTTGGGGAGGATTGTAACATTTGATATTCAAGTAGCTTACATTATTGGTACCTTGTGTCAAAATCTCTGCATTTCAGCCCGTACGTTGGGTGTACGTGGGATACGTACAATGTACATGATCAAGACTTGGAAATGCGAGAATCATCCTAGTAGGTTGGGTGTACATGTGGTACGCAGAGCCTACTAGCTCAGGCCCCAAACCATAAAATTTAGGGTTTGTCCCTATTTAATCAACATTATACCTCCTGTGGACCTTCTAAAGACAGCATCCACTCCTTCCAAACCCTAATCTCGAGTCTCATCCTTGTGTATGAAGATTTTGAAGCTTTTGGTAATTTTGGTGCTTTCTTGTTGAAGAATAAGGTTATTCAAGAAGTTGGTATTGCTTGCAAGCTTGTGGATCCAAAAACTACCTCACATTGTGCATCTTTTGAAGGTATAAAGTTTATACCTTGGTGTGTTTCTTTCTAGATATCTTAAATGGGCAATTTATGACCTTTTTGTCCGAAGTTTGGATCTTTGTGAGTATGATGAACTTCATAGCATATTGCTTGTCCATTCATGTATTTTAGGTCATTTAGAATCATAAATATGCTTTCTTGAAGGTCCCTTTCTTTCCATGCAAGAGTGTTGTGGTTTTAAGTATGGTTTAAGTTAGGGTTTTGAGGTTTAAGCTCATTTCAACCATGCAAAGGCTTAAAGTTATGGGCTTTATGGAGTAAGACATTCTATTGAGGTTAGATCTGTAACAGCCGGAATCTCAGGTATTGTTAAAATTATGTTTTTGGGGTGTTTTAATAGGGGACTCGACGAGTTGGAGCCTAGACTCGCCGAGTAGGATCGCAGACCTGGTCGCGGGTTCGCGACTGGACTCGACGAGTCCAGATATGGACTCGGCGAGTCTGCGCTGTTTAGCGAAAACCCTAACCGTTCAGGTTTGGGATGTATAAAAGGGACTTATTGGCCGTCATTGTTCATTTTAGCCTTCTGAGAGGAACCATAAATCGATTGTGTGCATCTGGAGCAAGGTTAAAGGCCATTGGTGATTTTGAAGGAGTTGTTGTGCAAGGAAGAGAAGGGCTTGGCTAAAGGAACAACAAGGGAGTCACGTTCTGAGGATTGGGGACACAGAGAGTACATCATCCAGGTAAGAATTCGAGTATACTCTGCTATGTTGATGTGTTTATGGAATTAGGGTTTATGGAACCCTTTTGTGGCTAGATTGAATGTTACCCTAGTCCCCCAAACGATTGTAACCCTGTATTGGGACCTTTGGAGGTCCAGAATGTCCCATGCCTGTGCATTTCGGGAATTGATGAAGGTTTTGGATTGGAATCCTTATGCCTTAGGTCAATATGTAAATTATAAGTCTTGGGGTGTATCATGAGCACCGAAATGAGGACCTTACGTGATGGATCAGTCTAGGAAGGACAGACCTATGAATGGTCGAAGCAGTTCTGACCTTAGGAAGCAGTTTGAGCGGTTGCATGGCATGGACTCGCCGAGTTCGATGAACAGACTCGGCGAGTAGCTTGAAGATTAACTGGGACTCGTCGAGTTGTTCTTCAGACTCGGCGAGTTGAGTCGAGGTGGCCCCGCGATTCTTCCAGGAGTAACTCGTTGGGTCAAGGAGGATACTCGACGAGTAGAAGGGGAACCTTAGAGGATTGGAGGACGTCTAGACTCGCCGAGTCGCCATGGCACTCGCCGAGTCCGGTCGAGTTGACCGTTGACCGTTGACCGTTGACCAGAGTTGACCTATGTCTGACTTCTTAGGGATAGTCAAACTTAGAAGGTAAAAGTATTAATAAGAGATATATGATGTTATAGGGAGATTGTAGCTCGGCGGATTGTGCACGAGTGATTTCAGGATTTGCTAGCTTTCAGCATTCACGAGGTGAGTCTTCTCACTATACTGTACCCGGAAGGGTTTGACTGTGTGACCGGAAGGTCAGCTATGATATGTGATATGTATGCTATATGTGGTAAGTTATTTGTTATATGTGCTATGTATGTTATGGGCCGGAAGGCGATTATGTTATGGGCCGGAAGGCGATTATGTTATGGGCCGGAAGGCGATTATGTTATGGTTCGGAAGGCGTTGTGTTATGGACCGGAGGGTCGGCGTGGGTAGGACCGGAAGGTTTACCCAGCAGGGATGGAAGTCCCCTGAGACACATGGACCGGAAGGTCAGGGCCTGGAAAAGGCGTATGTGCGTAAGTTGTATATTGGGGAACTCACTAAGCATTTATGCTTACAGTTGTTATGTATGTGTTTCAGGTACTAGCGAGGACCGTGGGAAGGCGCCGATGTGATCTGTACACACTGAAGGATGTTTTTATGATCTTGGGATTCAGACAATTTGTATTTGACATGACACTAAATTATTTATGCCTTGTTTTGAATGAAAATACTTTATTTTTAAAATGAAAATTTTGTTTGAAAATTTGCGTTGTTACAATTGGTATCAGAGCCTTGGTTTGAGGGATTCGGGTGCACCTTCGGGGGTAACTGAACTCAAAACGAGGATTTGAGGAAAACTTTTTAAATAAAGGCATAAACTCTTGTAAATGGTTTTGTGGTAAGCAAGAAAGAAGCAGTGTGTACGATCAGTCAGCGCCTGAACGGTAAAGATCCCCAAAATACCTTACAATATTATATGATATGAATTGTTATGCATGCTAGAAGACTAGGTATTCATGATAGGACTAGATTGGCCTGATTTGTGATGCCTTAGTCTAGGAAAGTTTTCCGATATGAGATGCTTTGCTAGTGTACGCGTAGATAGTGCATAACAGAAGTAGAGTACTCACTATCCGGGGTTTGGGGAGGAAGATTTGGGATGAATGCTGATGCGGTGTGGTCGGTAGTATTGGGCCCGTACTACCGAAGACATCGGGTCAGTGGGAGACCCAAGTAAGAATCCCTAGATATCGGAGACTGAGTAGGGTTGCGTTATCGAGTACGATTATACTCGATGGAGTCTCTGATAGTTTTATGTTGTATTTCAGAGACATCATGGTTAGACCACGACACGGAGCGAGTTCGAGCGGTGTGAGTGACGAGGAGATTCGTCAGATGATTCATGAGGAGGTAGTTGCGGCGTTCCGGGCTGAGATCCCGGAGATGTTTGGGTCTATTAAGACCACCCTGATGGAGACGTTTGAGGAGCGGTACGCCGCATTGACTGAAGCTGCAGCCGCTGCAGCTACCGCAGCTGTGGCCGCTGCCAGGCCACAGGGGGGTGACTCGTTGCTGTTCCGGGAGTTCAGCAACACGAAGCCACCTGAGTTCGATGGGACGCAGGATCCGATTGCTGCGATGAGGTGGATCGCGGATATAGAGGGGTGCTTCTACACTTGTTCATGCCCGGAGCACCTGAGGGTACGGTTCGCCTTGAACCAGCTCCGTCTGGGAGCGAAGGATTGGTGGAAGTTCGTGACGGCGAACTTCACTTTGGCAGAGATTACAGCAGTGACATGGGAGGGGTTTACTGCTATGTTCAGGGACGAGTACGTTCCCACGGTGGAGAGGGAACGATTGGTTCAGGAGTTCTTAACCCTCAAGCAGGGTACCGATTCTGTTGCGGTGATCACGCGGAAGTTTCATGAGAGGGCGATGTTCTGCCCCGAGCTGGTGTCCACAGAGCAGGCTCGGATGAGCCGGTACTTGGGTGTTTTGAGGAGGGATATCCGGGAGTTTGTGTCAAACTCCACCTATCATACCTTTGCTGAGCTTCAGGCGAATGCCAGGAAGCGCGAGATTGAGTTGGAGACCCAGGCCAGGGAAGAGGCCGAGTCTCAGCAGGTGGACCGGCGGCCGGCTCAGTCTCAGCCGGCAGCTAAGCGGATAAAGTCCGCCGATTCGAGGACAGGAGGTTCGAAGGGCCGCACTTGCGGAAAGTGCGGCAAGAGTCATGATGGGGCATGTCGATCTGGTGCTTGCTACAAGTGTGGCAAGGAGGGGCACATTGCTAGGGAGTGCCCCAAAGGGTTTACGGTTTGCTTTCATTGCAACCAGACAGGCCATCGGAAGGCTGAGTGCCCTCAGCTTCTTCAGGGATCTGCACCTGCTGCCAGAGCTACTGCGACTCGACCAGTGAAGGCCGAGGCCCCGAGGGCTCGTGGGAGAGCCTTTCAGCTGACTGCGGAGGAGGTCCACGCTGCGCCCGATGTTGTGGCAGGTATGCTGTAATTCATGTATTTATTTTCAAGTCGAGATGTTATGCTTATGTTATTATATGCGTAGGTACTTTCCTTGTGAACTCTGTGCCTGCCCTAGTGTTATTTGACTCGGGTGCGAGTAGGTCCTTTGTATCTTTAGCTTTTAGTCAGCATATCAGCGTTAGTCGTGAGTCGTTGAGTCGGCCTCTGAGAGTTTCTATAGCTGACGAGAGAGTGATTTGTGCCACGTAGGTTCTCCGGGGATGCGTGCTAGAGATTTTCGGGGTTGAGTTCCCGATTGACCTGATTCCTATTGCGATGGGTGAGGTATGTGTCATCGTGGACATGGACTGGTTGAGCCGATTCGGTGCTGTCATCGACTGTGAGCGTCAGCTGGCGACTATACGAGACCATAGTGGGGGAGTTCTTTCGGTGTACGGCGAGGGTACCCGTTCGGGATCAGCTTTTTGTTCGGCCGCTAGGGCGAGGCAATGTCTACAGCAGGGATGTAAGGGTTTTGTGGTGTATGTGATGGATACGCGGGAGGTTTCCGTGAGACCGAGGTCAGTGGAGGAGGTCCCAGTGGTGCGTGAGTTTCCAGATGTTTTCCCCGAGGAGCTGCCGGGAGTACCTCCTGTGAGGCAAGTAGAGTTTGGTATCGATCTGGTTCCGGGGGCCGCGCCTATTGCTAAGGTGCCTTATCGTCTTGCACCTCCAGAGATGCAAGAGTTGTCCTCGCAGCTCCAGGAGTTGCTGGGGAAGGGATTCATTCGGCCGAGCAGCTCGCCGAGGGGAGCACCTATTCTGTTCGTCAAGAAGAAGGATGGTTCACACCGGATGTGCATTGATTACCGGGAGTTGAACTGTAACAGCCCGGAATCTCAGGTATTGTTAAATTATGTTTTTGGGGTGTTTTAAGAGGGGACTCGGCGAGTTGGAGCCTAGACTCGCCGAGTAGGATCGCAGACTTGGTCGCGGGTTCGCGACTGGACTCGACGAGTCCAGATATGGACTCGGCGAGTCTACGCTGTTTAGCGAAAACCCTAACCGTTCAGGTTTGGGACGTATAAAAAGGATTCATTGGCCGTCATTGTTCATTTTAGCCTTCTGAGAAGAACCCTAAATCGATTGTGTGCATCTGGAGCAAGGATTATAGGCCATTGTTGATTATAGAAGAGTGGTTGTGCAAGGAAGAGAAGGGATTGGCTAAAGGAGCAGCAAGGGAGTCACATTCTGAGGATTGGGGACACAGAGGATACATCATCCAGGTAAGAATTCGAGTATACTCTGCTATGTTGGTGTGATTATGGAATTAGGGTTTATGGAACCCTTTTTATGAATAGATTGAATGTTACCCTAGTCCCCTAAACGAATGTAACCCTGTATTGGGACCTTTGGAGGTCCAGAATGCCCCATGTCTGTGCATTTCGGGAATTGATGAAGGTTTTGGATTGGAATCCTTATGCCTTAGGTCAAAATGTAAATTATGAATCATAAGGTGTATCATGAGCACTGAAATGAGGACTTTACGTGATGGATCAGCCTAGGAAGGCCAGACCTAGGAATGGTCGGAGCAGTTCTGACCTTAGGATGCAGTTTGAGCGGTTGCATGGCATGGACTCGCCGAGTCCGATGAACAGACTCGGCGAGTAGCTTGAAGAATAACTAGGACTCGTCGAGTTGTTCTTCAGACTCGGCGAGTTGAGTCGGGGTGGCCCCGCGATTCTTCCAGGAGTAACTCGTCGGGTCAAGGAGGATACTCGACGAGTAGAAGGGGAATCTCAGAGAATTGGAGGACGTCTAGACTCGTCGAGTCCGGTCGAGTTGACCGTTGACCGTTAACTAGAGTTGACCTAAGTCTGACTTCTTAGGGATAGTCACACTTAGAAGATATAAGTGTTAATGAGAGTTATGTGATGTTATAGGGAGGTTGTAGCTCGACGGATTGTGCACGAGTGATTTCAGGATTTGCTAGCTTTCAGCATTCACGAGGTGAGTCTTCTCACTATACTGTACCCGGAAGGGTTTGACTATGTGACTGGAAGGTCAGATATGATATGTGATATGTATGCTATATGTGGTAAGCTGTTTGTTATATGTGCTATGTATGTTATGGGCCGGAAGGCGATTATATTATGGGCCGGAAGGCAATATGTTATGGGCCGGAAGGCAATATGTTGTGTGATGGACCGGAAGGTCGGCGTGGGTAGAACCGGAAGGTTTACCCAGCAGGGACGGAAGTCCCCTGAGACACATGGACCGGAAGGTCAGGGCCTGGAAAGGCGTGTGTGCGTAAGTTGTATATTGGGGAACTCACTAAGCATTTATGATTACAGTTGTTATGTATGTGTTTCAGGTACTAGCGAGGACCGTGGGAAGGCGCCGGCGTGATCGATACACACTGAAGGATGTTTTTATGATCTTGGGATTTAGACAATTTGTATTTGACATAACACTTGAATTATTTATGCCTTGTTTGTATGAAAATACTCTATTTTTAAAATGAAAAATTGGTTTGAAAATTTACGTTGTTACATGAACAAGTTGACGGTCAAGAACCGTTACCTGTTACCGAGGATCGATGATTTATTCGATCAGTTGCAGGGAGCATCTTGGTTTTCCAAGATCGATCTGAGGTCAGGGTACCATCAGGTGAGAGTGCGGGATGAGGATGTTCAGAAGACAGCGTTTAGGACGCGATATGGGCATTATGAGTTTGTGGTGATGCCTTTCGGGCTCACCAATGCCCCGGCTGTGTTCATGGATCTCATGAACAGGGTATGCAGGCCGATGTTGGATCGGTCAGTGATTGTATTTATCGACGACATTCTAGTGTATTCGAGATCTAGAGAGCAGCATGAGGAGCATTTGAGGGAGGTCCTTGAGGTATTGAGGTCGGAGAAGCTTTATGCAAAGTTCTCCAAATGTGACTTCTGGTTTCGGGAGGTCCAATTTCTAGAACATGTTGTTAATCAGGAAGGGATATTGGTCGATCCGGCCAAGGTTGAGGCGGTGATGAGTTGGGAGGTGCCGAAGTCACCCTCTGAGATTAGGAGCTTCCTTGGGTTGGCAGGGTATTATCGGAGATTCATTAAGGATTTCTCCAAGATCGCAGTGCCGCTCACCAGATTGACCCGGAAGGGTGTTGCATTCTCATGGGGACCCGAGCAGCAGACCTCCTTTGAGACACTTCGCCAGAGGTTGTGCGAAGCCCCGATATTAGCTCTCCCAGAAGGGATGGAAGATTTTGTAGTATATTGCGACGCATCGATTTCAGGACTGGGTGCAGTTTTAATGCAGAGGGGTCATGTGATAGCTTATGCGTCGAGGCAGCTGAAGCCTCATGAGGCGAGATATCCCACGCATGATTTAGAGTTGGGGGCAGTAGTGTTCGCTCTCAAGATTTGGCGTCACTACCTGTATGGGGTTCGATGTACGATATACACGGACCATAAGAGCTTGAAGTATTTGATGGATCAGCCCAACCTAAATATGCGTCAGAGGAGGTGGTTGGATGTGGTCAAGGATTATGATTGTGAGATCCTGTACCACCCAGGCAAGGCTAATGTGGTAGCCGATGCATTGAGCCGCAGGGCGGAGATCACTCCATTGCGAGATGTATGTTTGAGATTGACTGTGATGACTCCAGTATTGGATGCTATTCGTGGGGCACAGACCGAGGCTGTGCGACCAGAGATGCAGAAGAAAGAGCGGGTCGTTGGGTTAATTTCAGAGTTCGTTAAGGATGGACGAGGGCTTCTGACGTTTCAGGGTCGGATTTGGGTACCGTTCGTGGGCGGTACGCGTATTACTTTGATGGAAGAGGCTCATAGATCGAAATTCTCGATCCATCCCGGTGCTACGAAGATGTATTTGGATTTGAGGAAGGAGTATTGGTGGCCCTTTATGAAGAGGGACGTCGCATGGTTCGTTGAGAGGTGCTTGACCTGCCGTAGGGTTAAGGCCGAGCACCAGAGACCGCATGACAAGTTACAGCCATTGGAGATTCCCGAGTGGAAGTGGGAACAGATCACTATGGATTTCATCACCAAATTGCCGAGGACTGCCAGGGGAGTTGATGCAATTTGGGTGATTGTGGATAGGTTGACGAAGAGTGCACACTTCCTTGCCATCAGCGAGAGTTCTTCAGCGGAGAAGTTGGCGGAGATATATGTGAGAGAAGTGGTATCTCGGCATGGAGTGCCGATCTCGATTGTTTCAGACCGTGATGTGCGCTTCACTTCCAGGTTCTGGAAGAAATTCCACGAGGAGCTGGGTACTAAATTGCATTTTAGTACCGCATACCATCCCCAGACAGACGGTCAGAGCGAGCGGACGATTCAGACGCTGGAGGACATGCTTCGAGCGTGTGTATTAGACTTCGAGGGTAGCTGGGATGCGTATTTACCCTTGGCAGAGTTTTCCTACAACAACAGCCATCATTCGAGCATTGGTATGCCACATTTTGAGCTGTTGTATGGTAGAAGGTGTCGGACCCCCATTTGCTGGGGAGAGGTGGGACAGAGAGTGATGGGCAGCACAGAGATCGTGCTTCAGACGACAGAGCAGATTCAGCAAGTTAGACAGAGGTTATTGACCGCCCAGAGCCGACAGAAGAGTTATGCAGACAGGCGCCGATCCGAGCTTGAGTTTCAAGTCGGCGACTTCGTTCTCCTGAAGGTCTCTCCTTGGAAAGGAGTGATTCGATTCAGGAAGAGGGGCAAGTTGGGGCCCCGATATATTGGGCCATTTCGTGTGATTGCAAGGATAGGCCGGGTAGCCTATCGTTTGGAGTTGCCAGCAGAGTTGGGGCAGATCCACGACACTTTCCATGTGTCACAATTGAGGAAGTGCATAGCCGATGAGTCGGCAGTGGTTCCATTAGAGGACATTTAGGTGGATGCGAGCCTGAATTATGCCGAGAGACCAGTGGCCATCAGGGATTGGAAGATCAAGGTTCTGAGGAACAAGGAGGTACCTCTGGTGTTGGTTCAGTGGCAACACCGGAAGGGATCGGAAATGACTTGGGAGCCGGAACGTGAGATGCGGGAGCAGCATCCGGAACTATTTTCAGAGTGAGACTTCGAGGGCGAAGTCTAATCCTAGTAGGGGAGAATTGTAACAGCCCGGAATCTCAGGTATTGTTAAAATTATGTTTTTGAGGTGTTTTAAGAGGGGACTCGGCGAGTTGGAGCCTAGACTCGCCGAGTAGGATCGCAGACCTGGTCGCGGGTTCGCGACTGGACTCGACGAGTCCAGATATGGACTCGGCGAGGCTGCGCTGTTTAGCGAAAACCCTAACCGTTCAGGTTTGGGACGTATAAAAGGGACTTATTGGCCGTCATTGTTCATTTTAGCCTTCTGAGAGGAACCATAAATCGATTGTGTGCATCTGGAGCAAGGTTAAAGGCCATTGGTGATTTTGAAGGAGTGGTTGTGTAAGGAAGAGAAGGGCTTGGCTAAAGGAACAGCAAGGGAGTCACGTTCTGAGGATTGGGGACACAGAGAGTACATCATCCAGGTAAGAATTCGAGTATACTCTGCTATGTTGATGTGTTTATGGAATTAGGGTTTATGGAACCCTTTTGTGGCTAGATTGAATGTTACCCTAGTCCCCCAAACGATTGTAACCCTGTATTGGGACCTTTGGAGGTCCAGAATGTCCCATGCCTGTGCATTTCGGGAATTGATGAAGGTTTTGGATTGGAATCCTTATGCCTTAGGTCAATATGTAAATTATAAGTCTTGGGGTGTATCATGAGCACCGAAATGAGGACCTTACGTGATGGATCAGTCTGGGAAGGACAGACCTATGAATGGTCGAAGCAGTTCTGACCTTAGGAAGCAGTTTGAGCGGTTGCATGGCATGGACTCGCCGAGTTCGATGAACAGACTCGGCGAGTAGCTTGAAGATTAACTGGGACTCGGCGAGTTGTTCTTCAGACTCGGCGAGTTGAGTCGGGGTGGCCCCGCGATTCTTCCAGGAGTAACTCGTCGGGTCAAGGAGGATACTCGACGAGTAGAAGGGGAACCTTAGAGGATTGGAGGACGTCTAGACTCGCCGAGTCGCCATGGCACTCGCCGAGTCCGGTCGAGTTGACCGTTGACCGTTGACCGTTGACCAGAGTTGACCTATGTCTGACTTCTTAGGGATAGTCAAACTTAGAAGGTAAAAGTATTAATAAGAGATATATGATGTTATAGGGAGATTGTAGCTCGGCGGATTGTGCACGAGTGATTTCAGGATTTGCTAGCTTTCAACATTCACGAGGTGAGTCTTCTCACTATACTGTACCCGGAAGGGTTTGACTGTGTGACCGGAAGGTCAGCTATGATATGTGATATGTATGCTATATGTGGTAAGTTATTTGTTATATGTGCTATGTATGTTATGGGCCGGAAGGCATTATGTTATGGGCCGGAAGGCGATTATGTTATGGGCCGGAAGGCGATTATATTATGGGCCGGAAGGCGATTATGTTATGGTCCGGAAGGCGTTGTGTTATGGACCGGAAGGTCGGCGTGGGTAGGACCGGAAGGTTTACCCAGCAGGGACGGAAGTCCCCTGAGACACATGGACCGGAAGGTCAGGGCCTGGAAAGGCGTATGTGCGTAAGTTGTATATTGGGGAACTCACTAAGCATTTATGCTTACAGTTGTTATGTATGTGTTTCAGGTACTAGCGAGGACCGTGGGAAGGCGCCGGCGTGATCTGTACACACTGAAGGATGTTTTTATGATCTTGGGATTCAGACAATTTGTATTTGACATGACACTAAATTATTTATGCCTTGTTTTGAATGAAAATACTTTATTTTTAAAATGAAAATTTTGTTTGAAAATTTGCGTTGTTACCAGATCTATGTTTAGGTTGCATGTCTTAATGATTAAGATGTTATGGAGTGACTTTTGGGATCAGACAACATACGCCCAACGTAGCCAACCCTGATCCCAACCCACCTTGTTCTTCGAGTACGCGATGCGTAGAGAGCATACGCCCAACATACGCATTGGGCACTTGACTCTTGCTAACTATTGACTTTTGGTCAAAGCTTAATGGTATTGGACCATGGAAGCGACAAAATGGTCCTTTTGCCCTTAAAGAGCATGGTTATGTAATTGGACTTGTGAGTTGGGTTATGGACTTTAATTACTTATTAGGATTAATTATTGTGTTCTTAGGTGGAGTCTGGTTCTGGCAGTTCGGGTGTGAGATTTATCTGTCATCAATGTTAGGTGAGTCTCCTCACTTATTCTTACATGTATGATCGAATAGCTATATATGTGATGACCATTTGGGTCTAATTGTTATTATTATGTTATGTTGTTTACATGTGACCGAGACTTCAGGTAGTCTCCAATGTTGCTGATAACCCATAGGGGTGTGTTGTTTGCCCACTGAGACTTCACGTAGTCTCCATGGTAACTGATAACCCATAATTGTTGGGGGAACTTACTAAGATTTGTGCTTACATTTGTTGATTAAATGTATTTCAGGTACTTCTAAGGATCGCAGGTAAGCGAATGTCTGATTGTACACACTCGTTGGGAGATTTTGTTATTGGACATTATGTGACACTCTGATATTCGTAGTGATGATTTGTACTTGATACTAGTGATTTTCTGTTGGTTTGGTTTATGAACACTATTTTGGGTAAATTAATAATGAAAATTTTGGTTTGAAATTTAAGGTGTTACACCAACGTATTAAAAGCATCAAGTAATAAGATTAGAGTTACACATACATGATTAAGCACACAAAACTCAAATGTGATCTACCGATGTTGGCAGAAGTGTTACACCGTGAATTTTAAAATAATTTTTCGCAATAATAAAAAACATTTCTCGTTTGATTTCATAAAACATTAAGTTTCAAATTCCAATATGTATCATACAAATCCCAAGATCACATAAATATATCAAAATCCCCTGCGTGTGTACAGATCAAGCCGGCGCCTTCCCACGGTCATCGCTGGTACCTGAAACAACAACACTAACACTGTAAGCACGAAGCTTAGTGAGTTCCCCAAAATACCACATATAACACATATTAGCCACTCAAGGCTATAACTCTGTGGGTCCGTGCACCCAAACTCTGTGAACCCTCAGGTTCTAACTCTGGGAACCTTCCGGTTCCAACTCTATAAGCATGCACAACATGAATCACATAGACATCATGCAGTACAACACATAGCATACACATAACATACACATACTCTATCACATAACTCTGATTACCTACTCAAGGTAAAGTATAGTGAGAAGACTCACCTCGCGTGTCTCGGTATCTCACGATCCCTGGAAATCCCTCGTGCTCGATCCTCCGAGCTCTAATCCTCCTATAACATCACAAGACTCTAATTAACACTTTTTATCTCTAAGGTTGACTATCCCTAAGAAGTCAACACAGGTCAACGGTCAACGGTCAACTTTGACCGGACTCGGCGAGTGCACACGGCAACTCGGCGAGTCTAGACGTTCTCACCAACTCTCTAGGATTCCCTTTCTACACGTCGAGTACTCCCCCCTGACTCGACGAGTTTCACCTGGCAGAAAGTCGCGGGGCCACCCCGACTCAACTCGCCGAGTCTCAAGAACGACTCGGCGAGTCCCAGCTTGACTCAGTCCACTTTGACAACCCTCTCTAACTCGCCCTGACTCACTGAGTCAACCCCTGACTCGACTGGACCACTCACTGACCGGTCCAAGGCAATCTTCAAGCTACTCGCCGAGTCTGCTCATCGGACTCGGCGAGTCCATGCCATGCAATCACTCAAACTTGCTTCTAAGGTCAGATCTACTCCAACAATTCATAGATCTGGCCCTCCTAGACTGATTCATCACGTAAAGTCCCAGTCTTGATGCATAAACAACCTCTATATGACCAATTATGAAGAATCATCAACAAATCTCACTACACAAGGTCATGACCTCCATTGTTCTCTATAAAGCTTGATGAATGAGGCTCTCTGGACCTCTATGGATCCAGATCCGAAGTCTCATCACTAGCATGGGACTATTTGGCCATCAAATCAACTCAACAAGGCCACAAGAAACCCTAAAATCGATTATACTTCACAAAACAGGAGATGAGCCGAAATCATACCTTTAGATTGAAGGGTCAAGCTTCAAATCCACCAAATAGCAGTCTCCTTTGCCTCCTCTTGGCTAGAGCCTCCCTCTTCTTTGCTAAACAACACACAAATGTCAAGAAATGCCTCCTTTCTCTCTCAAATCGCTAAAGCACTTTTAGGGTTTCTCTCTATGGACTGATGGATGCAAATGACGGCCATAAGGCCATTTAAATAGGTCCCAAACCCGAGAAATTAGGGTTTCATTAAACAGCGTGGACTCGCCGAGTCCATATCCTGGACTCGCCGAGTCCAGACGAATCCCGCGTCCAGAATCGCGACCCTACTCGGCGAGTCTGAGCTCCAACTCGCCGAGTCCCTTCTCAAAACTCAAAAATATCAAAACAATAAAATACCTGGAAATCCGGGCTGTTACAAGAAGAGAGAAATCAGTAATGGATGCTCAAACTTGAGTTCATGATCTACAAATATATTAGGTGAGTATTATCTCTTTTAGTACAGATGAAAAGTAGCATGAGTGACCATAAACGATTAGACATTCTCTTTAGTTGTGATTGCAGATGCATTTGTATAGTCAAGCTGAAAAAGGAAGTTGTAATGGAAATGGAAGAACCCTAATTGCACTTGACACTCCCGACTGTGGATATATACATTCAAATTAGAAGAAAAGTTGTCAATTCTAACATATAATACGTGGTAGAAACCTAGATTACAAGTTTTGAAACATAGTAAAGCAAGTGATAAAAGGAACGACTTAATGAAAGAACCGATGTTTAATATTACAAATGTTCTATGGATCACTCAAACTCCAAAAATGAAATTAGCGTAAAAACTAAGTCAACAACCCTAACCAGTAACGGTTTCTTGTCGTCTCTTCTTCGATCCAACCTAACTAGTAAGGATCGTCGTCTCTTTTTCAATCGAACCTGCTCGCTTCATTGTATTCTTGTTTCTCCAAATAGGAATAATCTTTGGATAATCAAACTCAAATTTGAAAATTTTTAACCGGGAATCGGAAAGCATAGCCGATAGACAAAAATTGAAAGAGTTTTTTGGAAATCAATAAGTTTGTACCTGATTCAAAGTTATGCTCATATATTGGAAGACGACAGAAGATCTCATTCAGAATTATGCTCCTGATTTCTTGCTATTTAGCTTGATTTGTGGAAGATTTATTGTTCATTTTGTGGGATCACATATAACTTTTACATAAGACAAGCGTGACCGGAAACCATAAGCATGGGTTTTAATAGGACAAAGTGTATTTTTGGTATTTCACAATAAAAGTTTTAGGCGGGAAAATAATCTATGTGGGGTTAAGGAGATGACATGTGACGATACTATTTTATTAGAGTAGAGGATTCTGTTTTTGGAACATTCCTCTCTCTTGGACCCTGTAGAGGGGCTATTCATAGACCCCGCTAGGTAGCTGCTCCTTGGAACCCTGTACCCAAGGGTGCTGCCTCCATACCCCGTATTCTCGAGTTCATAATTAACATTTTGAGTATACACCACACACTTCCAATATCATATAGCAAACATAACACAATCTGTCTCAATAGCAAATCTATTTATACTAAAATATGTTGATAACATTAAAATCACCAACATAAATTTCTAATATCAATACATAAAAACTTATGTCTTGCTTGTGTATCAAATTGGTGGATCTATTTGTATTTTGTAATACTATTTTATAAATCAAAACGAAAAGCGCTCGTGTTATGAGGTTTGGATTCGGACGGGGCCCATAATCGATTTTAAAAACCACGGATCTGCTGCTTTCAGTTTCAGAAGCATTTTTTAGGCCCAATAAAACTTTCAAGCCTTTTCATTTCCCGCTCTTCAATTCGAAAATCAGATTAGAGAGAGAAACAGAGAAAATTCCTCAGATTTGCTTTCAGAGGCATCTACAATGGCCGTCGAAATTTCTGAAGAGAAGCACTTGATGCAAAAGATTGCCAAGGTTTTTAACGACGCTCGAGCATCTCGAGCATCACACATCCGCAAGCTCAAAGATCTTTCTGCTCTCCGTTCTTCAGTTCCTCTTGCTCAATTCTTCGATGCTTTCTCTAAAAACCTAACCCTTATCTTCACCACCCAGCGCCGTATCGCTTCTGTCGAACGGATAGTTCAATTTGTTGCTATTTTCGCCTGCCTACGCGATCCTAACCATTCCGAGGACTGTGATGAATTTTTTGAACGGTTTTTGCGGCTTCTCATGGCTGGTACCGCTGCTACCAGCAGAACTGCCAGATTTAGGGCCTGTCAGATCATTTCGGAGGTATTTGTTTGTGTTCTGTTGTTATTTGAGAGTTATGCTTGTTACTTGTCTACTCTTGTTATGAAATTGATACATGGATGTGCATTTATTAGCTAATTTTACCGAAAATCTATGACTATATTGGTCTGTCATTGGCTTTTAGAGCTGAAAATATTTTGGTGATGGAGTCATTATATCAATTTATGTCCGGTTTTACTGTGAGAATCTGGAAAAAGTTATTTTCAGTTCCAAATAGAGAAGTTTGATCTGGAAATTGATGAGTTCTATTTTTTCAAGAAATATGAAATGATGTTTCTGCTAGTACCGTGGTAGAATTCATATCAAAATTGCATTTTGACATTTAGAACTCATATATAGCCCACTTTTGTCAAGGGTTGATGTATTTATTGCCTTTTTCTACTAAACGGAGTATAGATACAATTGACATTCGAATGTCCACATCAATTGTTGTTGGTGAGTGTTCTTATTCACTAGGATGGACTAATAAAATTATATATGCATTGATACTTTATGTGAATTTGAGTAGTTCAACTTTATTACTTTACTTATTTCTGTTTTAGTCTCCATCTTTATTTATTTCTCACTCGATGGAATCTTTATTGTCAGATCATAATGCGATTGCCAGACGATGCAGAAGTGAGTGATGAGCTGTGGGATGAAGTAATCGATTGCATCAAGGTTCGTGTGGGGGATAAAGTCCCAGTAATCCGCACCTATTCTGTTAGGGCTTTATCCCGTTTTGCAAATGATGCAGAAAACAGCGACATTCTTGAACTATTACTCGAAACATTACCCTCAGAACAGAATCACGTAAGTTTTGTTTGCCCTAGTTTCTATATTCCACTCTTGTCATTCTTTCATCTCTTAATCACACTCCTTTTCCCAACATATTCTATCTATACAGGATGTTCGCAAAACCATACTTCTATCCTTACCAGCTTCTAATGCAACATCAACAGCAATCATCAATTGCACATTAGATGTGAATGAATCTGTCAGAAAAGCTGCTTATTGTGTTTTAGCCAGTAAATTCCCTCTTCAGAGTCTCAGGTACTTTGTATGCACTTACAAAACTATAATCATATAACACTCTTTTATTAAATCACTCTACTTTAACTCCCAATTCTTTGATTTCTATAGCATTAAGCAAAGGACAATTATACTCCAAAGGGGACTTGCTGATCGTTCTGCAGCTGTCACCAAAGAATGCCTTAAGTTACTTAAAGATGAATGGCTTATGAAGTCATGCAATGGAAACCCAATTGAGCTTCTTAAGTTTCTTGATGTAGAAACTTATGAGTCCATTGGGGTGTCTGTAATGGAGGCTTTATTGAAATCTGGTCTAGTCAAGTTACATGGTGGTCAAACTATCAACCAATTCATATCATCAAACAGCAACACAACTGAAGGTAAGTCATAAGTGTACATTTTCTTTTTCTTTTATACCTTTCTTTCCTTCTTTGAATGAATATTCGGTTATCTTTTTTGTGTATCTCAGGGCAAAATGTGCAACAAGTGGATGCTGAAGTTGCATTGTATTTAAGAACTTTATGCAAACACTTACAAACAGAAGCACAATCAAAAGGGTCTGATGCTGCAATGACAACTGGCACTGAAGCCACTGTATACGCATCAGAAGCTTCCGATAGCAACGATCTTCTTGAAAAGATTCTTCCAGAATCCGTTTCTGACTACATTGAACTAATCAAAACTCATATCGCTGCAGGTGTGAAATTTTTTATAAAACTTACAATCTTTTTCAACACCCTGATTTCATTATTCACAATTCATACAATCTGACTTTCTGATTACGTTAGGACAAGCTAATCGGTTTATAGCAAGACAACTTCTCATACTCGGCTCCATGCTTGATTTCTCTGATGCTACAAACAGAAAAGTCGCAGCAGTATTTGTGTTGGAATTACTAAAAAGCCCTCTTGATCATGAAGTAGATGACGATGGTGAGAAAGTTGTTATCGGAGATGGGATTAGTCTAGGTGGCGAACGTGATTGGGCCGATGCAGTTTCTGGGCTTGCTAAAAAAGTACACGCGTCACAAGGAGAGTTCGAAGAAATCATTCTAGGCGTTATAGCAGATCTTGCTATATCTTGTAGAGAAAGAACAGCGGATTTTTTGGAATGGATGCATTGTCTTTCTGTCATTGGTCTTCTTCTCGAACACACAAAATCCCTACGTTGGATGTTTGGAAAACCCATCGAACCTTCTGAACTTCTCCATTCTTTACTTCTCCCAGGGGTACTTTCGTCTTTTTGACATCTGTGTATTCATTTTTCTTGAAATCTAATGTTTCTTTTTAATTTTTGTAGGCGAAACACATTCATTTTGACGTTCAACGAGCTGCGATCAGATGTTTGGGTCTTTTTGGGATTTTGGAACGAAATTTAACAGAAGAATTAGTTAAACAATTGAGGGTTTCGTTTATGAAAGGACCATCTCCTGTAAGTAGCATGGCGAGTAAATCTTTAATGGATCTTGCCACGTGGCATGGGCCTGATGCTGTTGACAAATCCATGAACCAAAATCTCTCGTCGCAATTTAAAGAACAAGCGAAAACCATTCATCCAGTTGATTTGAATGAGACAAATGAGGATTTGGAAATTGAAATTATGGATTTGTTATACGCGGGATTTGAAAAAAACGATTTTGGGAAAATTGAAACCGATGAAAACGAATCGGTTCAACCCGTTTTAGCAGAAGGCTTTGCTAAAATCCTCCTTTTAAGTGAAAATTACCCCACGCTTTCATCTTCTTCACATCCTATTCTTTTAGCCAAGCTCATTACTCTTTACTTCAGTAACACAACTGTTGACTTTCAAACGTAAGTCTTGATTTTAATTTAAATATATTTATATATCTTTATAAATTCATTCAAAATAAGTTAATCTTTTTTTTTAATAGGTTAAAACAATGTCTATCTGTGTTCTTTGAGCATTATCCATCTGTATCTGTGAACCACAAGGAATGTATATGCAAGGCTTTCATCCCTGTCATGAGATCAATGTGGCCTGGAATCAACGGTGTTTCAGGTGGGGCCCCCGCGGTAGTATCCCGCATGCGCAAGCGTGCGATCCAAGCCTCCCGTTTCATGTTACAGATGTTACAGGCTCCACTTTATCCAAAGGAGATTGACAAAAAAGTCAACGAGTCAACTGATGACTTTGACTTTGGAGAAGAAGGCCTTGCTATACATATCACAGCTGAGGTAAAAAATCATTCAATGTAAAAGTATGTTGCTATTTCTTGTGATTTTGCCAAATTGATAATTGATTTTTTTTTTTAATGTACAGGTTTTGAGTTTCCAGAAGAAGAAAAGTCCTGCAGAGAAAGCTTATGTTTCAGCTATTTGTAAAGTGCTTGTATTGGTTCGTTTTAGGGGATTAGAACAAGTGGCGATAAAGTTAATGAGGAAGCTTTTGAATCGTGTGGCTGAATCTGTTTCATCGGATAAAGAAACTTTAAAGGAAGTCAAACAAATGGTTGACCAGTTAAAGTCGTTAGATAAAACCCCAGATGAACCATTGCCTGTGGATCAAGCTAATATTTTGTTAGGTAAATTTTTTTTTATTTAGGACCAAAATTGCAAAAATCGTTACACTCAGGGACCGAAACTGTAATTCACTTATAATTCAATTTTTATGTGTTTAACAGAGAAGTTGGATGTACAAGTGAGTATTGATGGCGATGAGTCATCGATGGACGTGGAGCCGACACCTGTCCCGAGGTCAACAAAGCCGGTGCGGGCCCGGAGACGGGCACGTGAAAAGGTGTCATCGTCTTCTGATGAGGACGAAACCGTCCCTGATACTGTTGTTCCTGTGAATCCTGTGATGATGAGTGTTCGATCACAAAGAGCGAGTAAATCTGTAGCTTTGTCAAAAATGGTTTCTAGTAATAAACCTGTCAAGATTGATGATGAAGAAGATGAGGATGAAGATGATGAAGAATCTGAGGTTACATCTGAGGATGAATCTGATTAGATGTTTTGAATGTGTGTGATGTTTGTGTTTTGATATATTTAGTGAAGTTTGTAAGTTGGTTGGTTGGTTGTCTATATTTTTGAAATTGGCACTTTACATATTCTCTTTGTGAAGTGAGAAGGTAAGAAGGTTGTATGTTGTAATTGAACTATTTCATGAAGGAACTTAATTAAAGTCCATCGTAAATATATAATCAAACAATATAGTTTTAAAGTTCTAACTCAATCAACATTAACTCAGTATATAACTATCAAACGAAACTTAAATCAGTTTGTGTTAGAAACAAATGAAAACTTAGCACCAAAGGTCTTTATAAAAAAGTTTTACTAGAATTGAAATAGTGAATGTCGTTAAGTTCTTTTTTGGGTTATGATGATAATGTCTCTAGATTGGCTAACGCAATAAGTGGAATTTGGAAATAAAGTTGGTACGAAGCATGTGAGAGTAGAGGTTTGGTGCGCCATTTGTGGAGACAATATGTAAATTGTAAAACTTTCTCAATCAATATAATTTTCATTTTCTCTTGTAGTAAAATAATATTCCCTTGTTTGACATTATCGTAATGTCGATAATTTTATAAAACAAATCAAGTATACCGTTACATATTAAATGTTCTAATGTAATATACATAAAAATTTAAAACGAAAATATAGTTTTTTATAGATACCTAAAAACGCCTAACAAACAATGTATTTGTTATTGCGAGTGATAGTGCCTAGAAAAATATTAAACCATAAACTTTGATTGGTTACCAACCAAAAAAAAATAACAGCTTGTCTTTTGTTTGTTTTCTTAACGCCTTTTGGTAGCATATAACTCGACTAATTAACTTGTTTTAAGATACTATTTAAACGATAATTTAATAGAAATATTATTTTATTTTGATAGTATGATTAATCACTAGATACGTGCTTGGTATATTGATTTTAAATAACAAGAATAGTTTTCTTTTGTTCTAATCAGTGTATATTCTCTTTGTTCCCCCGACACTCACTTTCCTAAAAAAGAATATAAGTAAAATTTAATGGTTGCTTTGTTATTTATTATAAAGTGCAAGTTAAGTTACGTATTGATCTTTGTAAGTGTAAGTTACGCCTTGATCTTTGTAGATATAACCAGTATAAACCCTTTCAATATTTATTGTCTTTTAAACTACATTGGCAGTCATTCAACAATAGTTTGCGTATTAATAACATTACTTAGTTGACATTATTATATAAAGTATCCATTAAAGTGGATCATATTTTGGCGTTCTTCATCCCATTACTCATCGTTATTTTTATAGAGTAGTTAACATGTCGCTACTCATTGGCTTTATTATATCTATAAACATATGACTAGTCTCCAAAATTTCACTATAAACTTTACAAGATTCAAAGAACAACAAACATGAAAACAACTTTTAGATAAACTGTTAGTGTGACTTGGAATTTGATTATCCAAATAAATAACCTTACTCAAAATAAAGTGAAGAAACTTGAATGATAATTTTGAAGGGATACTTGTTTGGAGTAGGTAGAGTACCGTTACGCTACATGCCTGTGTTGTTACCCCAAACTTTCTTGTATATGGGCTAGAACCTATAGTTATGCTACACGCCTGGGTTGTTACCCTAAACTTTCTTGTATATGGGCTAGAACCTATAGTTATGCTACATGCTTGTGTTGTTACCCCAAACTTTCTTGTATATGGGCTAGAATCTATAGTTATAGTTTTACAATTATAAATATTTGTAGTTAGGGTTCCCATTGTATCACTTTAAACAATCAACTAATAGAAAGAGTTTTCCGGTTCCTGCAAATGGATAAAGGTCACACCGACCGAACGACATTAATTCTCTGTGTCAAATGGCCAGATATCATGTTTGAAGGATGTCCTCTTACAAGTTCTATTTGGAGAAGTTGAGTGGATTGAATGTTGGTAATTTTAGTGTCACCATGTCATTTTAAGTAACTAGAACTAACATGTGAGCTAAAGGGCTTTATAATTTGTACTCTAATATATGTACGGGGTTGTGTGGAGTGCACGCATGTATAAGATCGAATTAAAAATCGGTTCGACTTCTAGTCGGGGGTTTGGGGGTAGCGCCCCTGGGTCCAGGGTTTCTAAAGGGGCAACGCCCATTTGGCGTGGTCTAGGGGCATGTTTCTTAAGGGTGATTATGGTAAAACTAACGAAACTCGTTAGTTTTGGTAACCCTAATTCCTCATTAAATCCGGATTATCATGAGTTGCTTCCACATCAACTAATGATGGCCCAACCCTAAGAAACCCTAATATCGTTTAATATATAAACAATTCTTCCTCTTCAGAAAAGGGTTACGATCTTAAGCTCTCGTTTTCATCATACTTTTACAGAATCCTCTAGCATATTGGCTTACGATTTCTATGCCTAGAATCGTAAGTGTCCACTTGGATTATCCTAGGCTGAATTTCTTGTAACCCAGACATATGGTAGAAATATCAGTTCGGAAAGTGATATCACAATCCAAGTTGGTAGCCAGATCTCCACCATAAACCCTAAATCTTCCCTACATTGAATGACTTCATATTGTGGAGGGTGAAGGTGAAGGCCCTTTTTGGTTCAACAGGTTGTGCAACAACATTGGAAAGAGATGGGAAACTACCAAATGAGATGATGACATATACGAAATCAGATATTCTGGAAAAAGCGCACATTGCAATTCTATTATGTTTGATTGATGAAGCGCTACATAAGGTCGTGGATCGAACGACTAGTTATGGGTTATGGGAGAAACTTTGTGACACGTATCAAAATAACCCTCTCACTAATCAACTATATTAGAAGTAACATTTGTATATGCTCTCATGATAGATAGTACCCATGTAAAAGATCATATGGACATTATAATTGCATTATTCATGATTTACAAGGCATTGAAGTTAAAGTTGAAGATGACGATCAAACTCTTATTCTATTGTGTTATTTGTCGAATTTATATGAGAATTTCATTGATATCATATTGTATGGTAGAACAATGATGAGTGTTAATGACGTGAAGGATGCCTTGTTGTCCAAGGAATTAAAACATAATGTTTAGGGTAGTGAAGAGGGTTTTGATTTAGGTCATTTTGTAAGCAGGGGTACATCATAAGAAATAGAAGGTGTAAATAGGGAAAGTTAAGTTTCAAGTAAAGCTTCCACTAATGTTACTGGTGTAAAGAACGGGGGGTATATTAAAGCAGATTGCCCACAACGCAAAAACGGAAACAATAAGGTTGAATTAAGCAACAATGGTAGTGTTTCTCTAGTTCAATACAATTTTGATAAATAAGACATGTATATATGATGTTTCGACTATATGTATGATTGATTATACAAACACTTAGGTCTTAGACACATGTGCATCTCATCATATGACATTTTCATGTGATTTATTCGTTTTCTTTAACAGATAGAATGGTAAGGTAATATCATGTAATGTTGAGATATGGCGTCTCAAAGTTAGTGACATAGTGCAGATCAAAATACATGACAATATGGTCAAAACTATAAATTGTTGGTATGTTCCTGATTTTCGGGAATAATTTAATTTCTCTTGGAACTTTTGGTAAACATGGACTCAAATACTATGGTGAAGATGATTGAGTAAAAGTCTCAATGGGTGTTCTTGTGTTAATGAAAGATAAACTACTACATGGAATTTTTTTCTAGAAGGCAATTCGGTGACAGGGATGATGACTGTATCGTAATCTTTGGAGCTACGTGATGACAAGACAAACTTGTGGCATCATCGATTGGGTAACGTAAGCAATACGATAAAGTCGATATTGAGTAAGCATGGATTACCTGAGGGTGAAATTACTAGAAAGATAGAGTTCTTTGAATCTCGTGTAAAAGGAAATCAATGCATGTTAAAGTTTATTTATGGTCAACATATGTGACATCCCCTATTTTCGAGAGCCGGTTTTTTTTTCTTTTTTTCTTTACGATTTAAAAACCATAACATAGAGTAAATTAAAGAAATGGTCCTTGTGGTTTGGTCGAATTCTCAATTTTGGTCCATAAGTTTTAAAATTGATAGGTTACATCCCTGTGGTTTAGGGGTGACAATTTATGACACGACACGACAAAAATACACGAAACGAAACGGAATTAGGACGCAACTGAAATTTGAATTCGTGTTCATGTCGTGTTCGTGTTAACTATAAAAAACACGATGTCGTGTCGTGTCGTGTTTGTGTTCAAAATTAGACACAAAATTGACACAATTTAGCAGTTCTTTATCGTTTTTCCGTGTTTGTCGTGTTATATTTGATAAATTATTCATTAAATAAAATAGTTTTAGTATATGTTATATTTGTCGTGTCGTGTTTGTCGTTTTTTAATTCGTTCGTTTTCGTGTTAGTTAGAAAAAACACGACATCGTGTCGTGTCGTGTTCGTGTTACATAAAACCTTGTCGTGTCGTGTCGTGTCAGACAGAAACACAAAACGATAGCATGATTTGCCACCCCTACTGTGGTTTCTGAAAATCGCAATGTTGGTCCTTTGTCCATATAAAAAGACCAAATTATATATATATATATATATATATATATATATATATATATATATATATATATATATATATAATTTTTTTATCTTTATTTTAATAGAATTAATATAGATTATTTATAATTTTTTTAAATTCAATTATCTAAATTATATAAAATCATATAATTATTATTATTTATTTATTTATCTTTGTTTTGTAGTTTAAAAATCTTTTAAATTTTTTTGAAGTTTTATTTAAATACATTTTTTAATGTTTGTTTTTGACATTTTGTTCGTCCAATATAATTATTTAATGTTGTTTTTTATGTGTTTTTTGTTTACATCATTCACTTACATATAAGGATGTAAACGAACTGAACTTTCAGTGAACCGTTCGTAAATTGTTCGATGGGAAGTTTGTTTATGTTTGTTTATTTAATAAATGAACGAAATAAATGAACGAACATGAACAAAAATTATCATTCGTTTAGTTAAACAAACGAACATGAACAATTGTCTCGTTCGTTCGTTTATATTCGTGAACGTTCGTTTATAATGTTTGTTTATGTTAATTTATGTTTGTTCATTTAATTTATTTATATTCAATTTTTTTAATTGTATTATCATATTATATGTCCGTTTATGTTAATATATGTGTTTTATGGTTTTATGTGTTTTTTGTTTACATTATTTGTTTATATCTCAGTGTTTTTTCATTTATTGCCTAAATAATTATATTTTTTTGTATAACTATTTCTGAAAAAAAAACAAAGTGTATATATATATATATATATATATATATATATATATATATATATATATATATATATATATATATATATATATCGTTAAAAGAAAAAGAAAAAAGCAAATATTAAATAATTTTGTTTGAAGATTGATAGTTATTCGAGTTATTATTTTAATTTGTTTATTCTAAAAAAAGGTAAAAAAAATAATTATATAATTTAAACGAATAAAAGGTCAAAAAATCATTAAATAATGGGTAAGTTGGTCATTTTATATGGACCAAGGACCTGCAGTGCAATTTTCACAAACGACAGAGATGTAACCTGTCAAATTTTAAACTTAGGGATGAAAACGGAGAATTCGACCAAACCATAGGGACCATTCCTATAATTTACTCCCATAACATATTTATTTGCGGAAAATCCCAATATATTAAAACATTTTTAAGTACAGCTGTTTGTTTCAAAATAATAAAACTCTAAGAATGTCATAATCAATACACAACATAGTTACAACGTAAAGACCTAACTGTCCTGAACACTATTGCAGGTCTTCTCTTTAATCACTTGACATCCTATTCGAGTGTCTAACATTCTTAACACCGCAACATGTGATGCATATAAATTGAGTGGTTCATGTTGGAAACCTGGTGGGATAGATAGGGTTTTCAATCCCATAATTTTATTATGATATTAGTCCATAATCAATAACATGCAAAACCAACTGTTATCCAATAATACATCATAAATATCTATAAGTCACTTTACCCTTAGTTATCCATCCCTTCGATCATCACATACTGATCCTATAACAATGATCTTATAAGATCTATTGTCACTTTAAATATCTATAACATCATAAATATCTATAAGTCACTTTAAACCAAAATTTTCATTTTTAATTTCCCAAAATAAAGTTTCACAAACCAACTCATCCAATAACATAAGTGTCTAAAACAAACATCATCACAAAATATCAAAGTATCTCAAACTGGCCCAGTAACAAATCTTTCAGCTAGTGTGTACAATCAGACCTTCGCCTTCCTGCGGTCCTCAGAAGTACCTGAAACACATAAATCAACAACTGTAAGCATGAAGCTTAATGAGTTCCCCAAGATACCACATATAACACAACAAAAATAAACAACTATGGGTTATCAGAAACTGTGGAGACTATCAGCAGTTCCAGTGGGCAACAACATGCCCTATGGGTTATCAGCAACCCTAGAGCGTATCCACAGTATCAGTCATTGATGTGTGTAAAATGCACTTGTTTTAACCCTACTTTAATTAATAAATTAAACACACAAAGGCAGTGAACCTGTCTTTTAGTGGTATAGATTAGTAAGTAAGGTGTCGAACTCAGGGAACGGAAAATTAAACTAATAACTAATTTTAACTAAACAACTAATAAAAGTAAAAGGGTTTTCTTCTAGTTTTGCAAGACTAGAAACTTAGGCACACTAAATTAACTAAATAACTAAAGCAACAACTATTCACCAAGTTTGATAAAGATGTTTCTATTTAGGTTCAACCAATTCACTCCTATGGTTATTTGTATTTATGATAGATTAATTGTTATTGGTTACCAATTAAAATGGTTAGGTTCATGTTCATTACTCCTAACCCTTAGACAATTAACTAATTTAAGCGGTGATCAAGTGTTTAAACTAATTAATTCCCTAGATTAATGATTTGGATTAAATAAGATTTGTAATGGTCAATTAAGTTATTAATTCAATTAACCTCTTGTTGATGGTTTCTCAAGCAAGCTCACACATTAATCTTCCTATTGTCTTATTAATCTTAGTTTCATAATCATTACTTCTAAGCATATGGTTTAGTATTCACATAGACATATGAGGTTAACAACTAGGAGATGTTCATGCAGCCTAATTGTCTTCCAATTAACAGAAAATAGTAATGATTAATGCATAAGGTTCTTTAACAAACTTAATTTAATGAATCACCAATAAACAATTAATCAAAGTTAAGGATTTAAACCATAGGAGTTCCTTGGTATTCCCCAAACAGAAACAAAAACGAAATTAGTTCATAGTTGCAGTAAAAACAAACATAGAAACAAATTCAACTAGATTAGCCATCATCAAATCCTAAGCTTAAGTGGAATGATTAACCTAGTTGCTTCAATTCTTCAAAAGGTTGAAAATTAGGGTTCCTCAACGTCTTCTGGTGCTCTTAATCGTAGAAGGATCTTCAAAAATCGCAAAAGGTGTGTTCTCCTCGGATAAAGGTTCGATTTTTATAGATATCTCAAAACAGGGGGTACTCGGCGAGTAGTCGCGTTGTTATCCGTCTAAGATCAGGAAACGTGGTGATCTTCTGGAATATTCAGTTGGACTCGCCGAGTAGTCGCGTGTACTCGCCGAGTAGGTATCATTTTGTTCCTCAATCTTCACTCTTTGGTCTTTAATTGTTTTCCCTTGCTCCCTTTTACTCCCAAGCATATCTTTTGGACTGAAAACAAAATTTAAACAATATTAAGTACCTTTTGTCCATATTATTCACATAACTAGTTAAAAATGAATAAAAATATATACTAAATAATTAACTAATTATGCACATATCAAAATACCCCACACTTGACTTTTTCTTGCCCCCAAGCAAAACTAAATTTTAAACATATTAGAATCACATATGACAACTCCAATCTAACCCAGCCGTTATGTCAAGACCGCAACGTATGCATTTGTGTCTAAAATTTTTTCCTAAGGACCTCCCATACTCCAAATACTCACAATCCTCATAAACACTTGCCCACTCATCCCGAACTATGCTCATTTTATGCAACCCTCCGAATCCATCCTCAGAAAACCTCTTTACCCTCAAGGTGTTTTTAATTGAGCAACCCAAGCATACATAATCTAGAATTACAACTTTTTGATACCACATTGGAGCTCTTTTGGAATTCTTCACTTCTTTAACATTTGATCTTTAATTTTTTTGAATTCACCACCTTGCTGTTTGATTTTCGGTATCTTCAACTTTTTGAGTTTCTTTGAATTTTGATCTTTTGATCTTTACTTTGATTGCTCCAAAATTCTTCAAACTTTTCTTGTAATTCCCCCTTTTTTTTACATGTACCTCATTTTTTTTTTCACTCAAATCCCTATATGCTTAAGCAGGGGCGCTCAATCTCAACCTTTATTGGCTAATGATAACAATTTTCCTGGATACATTTCAGGTTTAGGCTGCTAAACATATTGCATTCCTCGGGCTGAGCAGGGTTGTGTTTTTGTCCCATGATTTCACTGGAATAAGGAAGCCACAAATGCACTAGAACGTATATAGGCTCAACTAAACATTTGGGTTTTCATGCAATTATCAACACAACTCAAATATGGAATCCTAATTTTTTTTCTTTTGCCAAAATTTTCTAAATTAAATCCTAAGTAATACTTTTGATATGCAAAATTTTTAAATTTAGCCTAAATTAAGATTCTAAATTTTCTATTTTTGTGATAACCCCCTACCCCACACTTATTTTATGCAATGCCCTCAATGCATATTATGTAACATAAAAAGAAAATAAAGCGGGAATTGGAACAAACTCCCCTGGGGTAGCAGTCGATAGGTTGATACTCTTCATGTAAGGCTCCAGCTTCAGCTGACTTTGGCATGAGAACAGCACATCCATGCCTTGGGTGTCAAATCTCGTGTGGTTGATAACTTGAAAATTTTAAAGGAACAAGCTTCTTTAAAACATCTCCAGAAACAATTCCTCCCAAAAAAATATAAATGTAGCAGTGAAAGTGCCCAAAGCAACTTCTGGAATTTGAAAATTGGCAGAGTACTCGACGAGTAATATCGTGGACTCGGCGAGTAGATCTCGTCTCAGAACCATGTCGAGTAATAAGTCAGGTACTCGCCGAGTAGATTTTGTGCACTCGGCGAGTAGACGAGACAGTCCCATAAAAACAACACTAATGATCCATTCAAATCTAGTTTGGAAATGCAATCTGACCCTCTCTTCTAATTCATCCAGTAATAATACACTCCATCACTCTTGCACGGACTCAATCTTAAGAACAACACGTCATAATTCTTGAAAATCTCCTAATTCCCATTTTGACCCTCAACTTAGCATGTCTCCTAATCTTCTTTCCTGAAAAAAATTGAACACCCAAAAGTGACACTAATAATTAAACCACCAAAATAACCAACATCCAAGCGTTTTAACAATTGTCCAAAACATAATTAAAATATCATAATAAAACCAAAAACAAAAGAAAACAAGTCTTCATCATTCATCCTCCATATTAGCACCTCCCGTGCCACTTCCTCCTTCTCCGGCTCTCCTTCTCATCCGCTCCTCCCAATTCATGATATACGGGTATCCGGGACCGGGTTGTGGGGCGATATTCATTTGCTGAAAAAGATATTCAAAAGATCGGTTAGTGTAGTTCACCCCTTGCCCAATGTCATCTAGGTAGCGGCGGTACTCTAATTGATTCCACCCATCATTATCCTCCTCCACCGGAATAACCGGTGGGTCTTCTCGTACCCGTTCGCTACGTTGCCTAACCCGCCTTCCCGACTCCTCCGGAATCGCCGACTCATCCTCATGTGGGATGGTAAAGGAGTCACCAAACTTTTCAACTATCCTCGCCCTCCGATATAATGCCGTGTTGAATGGTGGAGGGTGGATAACCGTGAGCGCCCTAGCTTGCGGTAGATCAAGTATCCCATATGACTTGGCTAATCGAGTAATAAACATTCCTCCATTAATTTTTGAATTAACTTTCTCCTTGACCGCCCCTTCGGCAAGGAACTTGGCAATGCAGTAAGGAATGTTGCAAAAGGCCTCGGGAGTAATGATACTCCATAAATAAAAGATGTCAAGGGTTGGAACCTTGTCCCAATCCTTCCTTTGGTTGATGGTATTGGCAACAAATCGGTGAAGAAGTCGGTGGATCGGTGAATGGATGTGGCCTTCTTGAGCGGTGGACGGAATATAAACTTTGTTGGCTATTGTGCTCCACCATGTCGAGGCCACCACCGCCTCGGGAAGTTCTTTGTGGCTGTTCTCTAGAAATGCTTCAAAATCTTCTGTCATCATCACGCTTTGATCATATATCACGAGAACTCAACAATGCTGCACTGTCGCAGCTCTCCACCCAAAGGAAAATAGATCACGTTGGGATTGTAGTAATCACTACCACCTCGGAATGAGATGGTAGCAAAAAACTCCCAGCACAACTCAGCATACACGGACTCCTGAATTTTGAACAACTGTAACCACCCGTCACAAGTAATGGTGGTGTACCCCAAACTACACTCTTTTACCAAATATGGTGTAATCTCCTCCTCTAACCCGACATTTCCCAGCCAACCCCAATCAACTGCATTCGGGAGATGAATCTCCTTTTGTTTTAGGGCTTCCAATCTGTTTCTAGCCCGGTTTTGGAATGACTTGGAAGTTATGTGTTGAAATGTAAGCCATGGATTATCATTTTGACTTCCTCCGCATGAAGATTGCCCTCTTCTGAACATGGTTCCTGTATACAAACACCAACAAACACACCAACAAACAAAACCCAGTAATTAAAAACAAGAAAGCGGGTCTGAAAAGGCATCTACTCGCCGAGTACACGACCTACTCGGCGAGTAGGATGAACTGCGAGACTGGAACTGTCTCGGTCCTGTATATAGCAGTTAATAATCCAATCTTCCTACAGGGGTTTGTTGTAATGGCCTATCTAACCACAAATCATAAAGAAATTCGCCCTAATATCACATAATTCATGGCTAATTCGAAACCCTAAAATTGGATGAAACCCCCAAATCCGAAATCAAGTCAAATTGGGGCAAATTCGTGATAAAGATCAAACCTTTAAGGAGTTTGTGGTATAAATATGTTACCTTTTTGGTTGAACGATGAGAAACGAGTAGAAATTCGGAGAAAATTTGATGAAGTCGCGAAAAATCGCTTGGATGCTTCGAGGATTGCTGTGCACGGCGAGTGTGAGAGGTAATGGGTGAAAAACCTTCTTTTTACAGACTTATTATTCACCCGTGTAAATCGGCTACTCGCCGAGTAGGACGGACCTACTCGCCGAGTACATCCGCAGTTCCGCGTTTTTTCTGGTTACTCGGGTAGGTACTCGCCGAGTATATGGCCCTACTCGGCGAGTAAACCTTACAGTTAAATTTTTTTTTGTGACAAATTTAAAGAATTTATATTTTGTACTGTTTAAACCCTCCACCTCACACTCTAAGCATTGCTTGTCCTCAAGCAGCGATGTTCTCAAACTAAATGAAGAAAAGAAAAAAATAAAGTAAAACAAAAGGAAAGAAAATGCAAACTTGAGACTCAGGTTGCCTCCCGAGAAGCGCTTCTTTTTAGGGAGTCATTAGCTGGACTCCTCCCCTTCTACGTGGCTGCATTCTTTTCCAGCAACAACAATTCTTCCATTCCTTCATTACGGGGAACTCCTTCTTCATATGTTTTAACCCTATGACCATTGACCTTGAAAGGTGTGCCATCTCTTGATAATAGCTCTATGGCACCATGTGGAAACACCGTCTTCACTACAAAAGGCCCATCCCACCTGGATTTGAGTTTTCCCGAGAAAAGCTTTAGTCTTGAGTTGAAGAGCTACACTTTTTGACCTTCTTGGATTTGTTTATCTTTGATCCTCTTGTCATGCCACATCTTAGTCTTCTCTTTATATAGCCATGTGCTGGAGTATGCATCATTCCTTAGTTCTTCAAGAGCATTCATTTGCATTAACTGGTTACTCTTTAGTTCATCCATGTTGAAGTTACAACTCTTTAATGCCCAAAACGCCTTGTGTTCTAGCTCCACCGGTAAATGGCATTGTTTCCCATAAACTAACCTATATGGTGTGGTACCAATTGGTGTTTTGAAAGCGGTACGAAAGGCCCAAAGTGCATCATCTAGCTTATCCGACCATTCCTTGCGATTGCCCCCCACCGATTTCTCCAAAATTCGCTTTAAGGCTCGATTTGTTACTTCGGTTTGTCCACTAGTTTGTGGATGGTATGATGTGGAAAACTTGTGGGTGACCCCATATTTCTTTAACACTTTTTCCAATTGATCATTAGCAAAATGTGTGCCTCAGTCACTAATAAGAGCTTTCGGGACTCCAAACCGTGAAAATAGTTTCTTTAAAAATCGTACTACCACCCGTCCGTCATTTGTTGGTAATGCTTGTGCTTCCGCCCACTTAGATACGTAGTCCACCGCCACTAGTATGTATTTGTTTCCTTTAGACATGGGAAATGGTCCCATGAAGTCAATTCCCCACACATCAAACACCTCGCACACTTGGATACTATGTTGTGGCATTTCATTTCGAGATGAAATATTTCCCATTCTTTGACAAGCATCACATTCTTTGACAAATTGGGTTGCATCTTTAAAAATTGTTGGCCAATAAAACCCAATGTCAAAGATCTTCTTTGCCGTGTAGTGTGCTCCATGATGTCCTCCCGTGGGCCCGCTATGACAATGTTCTAGTATTTTCCGGCTTTCCTTCCCGAACACACATCTTCGTATGATACCATCCGCACAGCTTCGGAAGAGGTATGGGTCGTCCCAATAGTAATATTTGATTTCAGCAAAGAATTTCTTCTTTTGTTGACTGCTATAGTCCTTCGGGATGTAATTTGTTGCTAAATAGTTAGCTATGTCTGCGAACCATGGCTCTTCTCCCACTGACACCATGATGTACTCATCCGGGAAGTCGTCTCCTACTACATCTTCTTGCAACTGCGGGTTCTCAAGTCTTGACAAGTGGTCGGCTGCCACATTCTCCATTCCCTTCTTGTCTCGTATCTCTATGTCAAATTCTTGAAGAAGCAGCACCCATCGTATTAGTCTTGGCTTGGCATCCTGTTTGGAAAATAAATACTTGATAGCCGAGTGGTCAGTGAAAACAGTAGTTTTGGATAAAACCAGATAAGGGCGGAATTTGTCAAAGGCATACACCACAGCTAGTAATTCTTTTTCAGTGGTGATGTAATTTTCTTGGGCTGGGTTTAGAGTTTTACTAGCATAATATATGGGTTGAAAGTGCTTATCAACCCTTTTACCAAGGACAGCTCCTAATGCATAGTCACTAGCATCACACATGATCTCAAAAGGTAAGTTCCAATTTGGAGCAATAATGATCGGGGCATTAGTTAGTTTTTCCTTTAAAAATTCAAATGCCTCTAAACACTCTTTAGTGAAATTAAATGGTGCATCTTTTAGTAGTAGTTGTGTTAGAGGTCTAGTTATTTTGGAAAAATCTTTTATGAAACGCCGGTAAAAACCCGCGTGTCCTAGAAAACTCCTAATGCCCTTCATTGGTTGGTGGGGGTAATTTGGCAATAGTGTCTATCTTTGCCCTATCCACTTCAATTCCTATTTTGGAAATTTTGTGGCCCAACACTATGCCCTCCTTGACCATAAAATGGCATTTCTCCCAATTGAGTACCAAGTCGGTTTTTTCACACCTAGCAAGCATTAAGTCAAGATTAGTGAGACAATCATGGAAAGATGATCCAAAAACGGAAAAGTCGTCCATAAAAACTTCCATGAATTTTTCCACCATATCGTGGAATATAGCGGTCATGCACCTTTGAAAAGTCGCGGGTGCATTGCATAACCCAAAAGGCATGCGTCTATAAGCAAAAGTCCCACTTGGGCAAGTGAATGTGGTCTTTTCTTGGTCCATTGGGTCTATGGGTATTTGAAAATACCCCAAGAATCCATCTAGAAAACAATAATAGCTATGGCCCGATAATCTTTCTAGCATTTGATCAATAAAAGGTAAGGGAAAATGGTCTTTACGAGTGGAATCGTTTAGCTTTCGATAATCGATGCACACTCGCCAACCGGTTACCGTTCGTGTCGGAATTAGCTCGTTCTTTTCATTGGTTATGACCGTCATCCCTCCTTTCTTGGGCACCACTTGGACCGGACTCACCCATGGACTGTCGGAAATGGAATATATAATTCCCGCATCTAAGAGCTTGACCACTTCCTTCTTGACTACTTCTTGCATATTCGGGTTCAGTCTTCTTTGGTGTTGTACAACCGGTTTTGCTCCTTCTTCCAGGTTGATCTTGTGGGAGCAATAGGACGGACTTATACCCTTGATGTCGGTGATGCTCCATGCTATAGCTCGTTTCCGCTTCTTCAATACTTGCACGAGTTCTTCTTTTTCAGAATTGGTCAGGTCAGAGGCTATAATTACTGGCTTTTGGTTGCCTTCCTCGAGAAACGCATACTCCAAATGATCTGGTAAAGTTTTCAGCTCTGATTTTGGGCTCTGACTGTTGGAATCGCCGAGTGGAGGTGAGGTACTCGGCGAGTTGGTCGCTGCAATCACGAATTCTGACTTTTCTTCAGATATACTTGGCGAGTAGATCGGCCCTACTCGGCGAGTAGGGCTATTAGATTGCTTCATTAGTTCTTCATACTTTGCTTCTTCCAATAGTCTTTCAATTTCCAGTAAATCTTTTTCTGGATCAAATGCTTCATCTAAATCTGCAAACTTGCTGGAATCGTCAGGTATGTCTTCCTCCAATAGTTCATCGAGCATGTCGATTGAGAATGCCATGTCGTCACTGGTCCTAGAATACTTCATAGCTTGGTCCACCCCAAATGTTACTGAATCGTCCCCGACCCGCAAGGTGAGCTTTGAGTCTCTCATGTCTACTATAGCGCTGGCCGTGTTGAGGAAGGGCCTTCCAAGGATGATTGGTACTTGTGGATCCGCCTCCATGTCTAGAATGATGAAATCGGCAGGAAAGACAAATTTATCCACCTTGACTAGTATGTCTTCGCATATGCCTCTTGGAAAGGTGACTATTTTGTTGGCCAAGTGTATTGCCATGCGAATTGGCCTTGGTTCCGGGAGATCTAGCTTCTTGAAAAATGAATAAGACATTAGATTCACACTTGCCCCCGAATCGGCTAAGGCATATATGGTGGTTAAGTTGCCAAATTGGTAAGGTAAGGTTAAACTCCCCGGGTCGCCTTTCTTCTTAGGTAGCCTATTTAGCATAACAGCTGAGCAGTTTTCATTGAGTACCACCTTCTTCACTTCTTCCATCTTCTTTCTATTTGTGAGAAGTTCCTTAAGGAACTTTGCATATTTAGGCATTTTCATGACGGCTTCAATGAATGGGATGTTGATTTGAAGAGTCTTGATGTGCTCTAGAAACTTCTGGTACTCGTCTTCCTGCTTCTCCTTCTTAGCTCAGGTTGGGTATGGCATGGGAGGCTGGTAAGGTTTTTCAAAAGCCTGAGTGGTGGGTTTTTGTGATGTACTCGCCGAGTCCATACGTGGTACTCGGCGAGTAGGACTGTCAGAGTTTAATTCTTGGTTTTCTGCTTACTTTTCTGCCTCCTTCTTCTGTGATTTCTTGGATGAATCTGAATAGGTGTCAGGGGGGTGATTATCTTCCCACTTCTTGTTGTGACAATGTTTATTTGCGCGCCTCGTGGGTTGTTTTCGGTTTTGCTAGGGAGTTCGTCCGGTGATCTTTGGTTGATTTGTTGAGCAAGTTGCCCAAGCTGTGTCTCTATATTATGAATAGATGCTTGCTGGTTCCTTAGCATGGTCCTTGTTTCTTGAATTGCAGCATCATGGTCATTGTGTCTTTTTTCTGAAGCAGCTACAAATTTTGTGAGCATTTCTTCCAAGCTTGGCTTCTTTTCTTGCACCGGCTCCTCCTTTTGGTATAACCCTCTCCCTTTTTTCCTAAACCTTTCCTCCTTGGCTTTCTTGTACTCTTCATAAGGGAGCCAATCTTTCTTTTGTCTTCGCCAGTCTTCATCATATCGGTCTCCACTTGAGTAACACACTTGCGCCTTCTTGTTGCCATTTTCATCTAGATCACAATCTCTAGTGAGGTGCGGTCCATTGCAGTTTTCACAACCCACCCGAATAGCATGGATTGTTTGATCCATTTTATCCATCCTCCTATCCATAGTTTTTAACATAGCCATGACCGCGGATAAGTCTTCAGTGGCAGCATAGGCGGCTCCCCTAGTGACATCATGCCTAGGGTTGTGGTATTCTCTAGAGTGTTTAGAGAATTCTTCAATCAATTCTTTGATCACCGGGGGTGGCTTCTTTGTGAGTGGGCCTTGCAAGTCTAGTAACTGCCTGGTTGTGACATTGACTCCATCATAGAAGATGGATACTTCTTGCTGGCTGTTGAGGTCATGGTGTGGGCAGTTTCTTAGTAAGCTCTTGTATCTTTCCCAAGCTTCATATAGAGATTCTCCAGCTTGTTGTTCAAAGTTAGCAATGGCCTTCTTCAACTTGGCTATCTTGGAAGGTGGGCAAAAGTGATCAATGAATTCTTCTTTCATCTTGGCCCAAGTGGTGACTGACCCGGGGGGAAGTGATTTGAGCCAGTCTTTTGCAGCACCTTTGAATGTTACCGGGAGCATACGAAGTAGCTGAGTCTCGCGGGGCACATTTGGAACATTAAAGAAATCAGCTACATCATTGACTTCATCCAAGTGTTTGTAGGCATCTTCACAGTCTTTTCCATAAAAGGGTATTTCTTTAAGTAAAGCTAGGATATGACCCTTTAGCTCGAAAGTAGCAGTCGCGGGAATTGCGGGTTGCACAAGTCCCGGGCCAGTATCGTCTCGCATCCTCTTCTTCCATTCTCCCATGGGGATTTCATCAATGTTAGCCATTGTGACAGCTAACTCTTCCTCGGATTCGGTTTCGTGCTCGTATGTCGGGTCCTCTTCTTCTTCGGTCTCGTAATCGATATCTTCCTTAGCTGGTTCGTCGATTACTAGGGAAGCGCTGGATGCTCCTGATTTGCTGCTCTTCTTTTTCCCAAAAACAATCTTCAAATTGGACAAGGGTGATTTCTTTGGTGTACTTGAACTCTCCACGTCCTTTCCCTTGTTTCTTTTCAATGCGGTTTCGGGATCTTCAAATGGAGTGACCAGCGGGGTGTTTGATCCTCTGGTCATGAAAGTCCTGCAAGAAACAGAATAAAAGCGTAAAAAGAACAAAAAAAATTGTACTAAAAAAATTCGAAAATTTAACTGCTGATTACGCTGCTACTCGCCGAGTAGGTGCGACTGCACTCGGCGAGTACCAGTGTATTTTTGAAAGAATTAGAAACTTACTATTAGAACTTAAACAGAGACTAAGACCTAATTACTGACTACTAAACTGTAATAAAGTAACTTTATGCAAGTAAACTCACACAAAGGGTCGAAAAAATTAGGAATTAGATTAATTAATTAGAACCGTTCCCCGGCAACGGCGCCAAAAACTTGATGTGTGTAAAATGCACTTGTTTTATCCCTACTTTAATTAATAAATTAAACACACAAAGGCAGTGAACCTGTCTTTTAGTGGTATAGATTAGTAAGTAAGGTGTCGAACTTAGGGAACGGAAAATTAAACTAATAACTAATTTTAACTAAACAACTAATAAAAGTAAAAGGATTTTCTTCTAGTTTTGCAAGACTAGAAACTTAGGCACACTAAATTAACTAAATAACTAAAGCAACAACTATTCACCAAGTTTGATAAAGATGTTTCTATTTAGGTTCAACCAATTCACTCCTATGGTTATTTGTATTTATGATAGATTAATTGTTATTGGTTACCAATTAAAATGGTTAGGTTCATGTTCATTACTCCTAACCCTTAGACAATTAACTAATTTAAGCGGTGATCAAGTGTTTAAACTAATTAATTCCCTAGATTAATGATTTGGATTAAATAAGATTTGTAATGGTCAATTAAGTTATTAATTCAATTAACCTCTTGTTGATGGTTTCTCAAGCAAGCTCACACATTAATCTTCCTATTGTCTTATTAAGCTTAGTTTCATAATCATTACTTCTAAGCATATGGTTTAGTATTCACATAGACATATGAGGTTAACAACTAAGAGATGTTCATGCAGCCTAATTGTCTTCCAATTAACAGAAAATAGTAATGATTAATGCATAAGGTTCTTTAACAAACTTAATTTAATGAATCAATAATAAACAATTAATCAAAGTTAAGGATTTAAACCATAGGAGTTCCTTGGTATTCCCCAAACAGAAACAAAAACGAAATTAGTTCATAGTTGCAGTAAAAACAAACATAGAAAAAAATTCAACTAGATTAGCCATCATCAAATCCTAAGCTTAAGTGGAATGATTAACCTAGTTGCTTCAATTCTTCAAAAGGTTGAAAATTAGGGTTCCTCAACGTCTTCTGGTGCTCTTAATCGTAGAAGGATCTTCAAAAATCGCAAAAGGTGTGTTCTCCTCGGATAAAGGTTCGATTTTTATAGATATCTCAAAACAGGGGGTGCTCGGCGAGTAGCAGACCCAACTCGCCGAGTAGTCGCGTTGTTATCCGTCTAAGATCAGGAAACGTGGTGATCTTCTGGAATATTCAGTTGGACTCGCCGAGTAGTCGCGTGTACTCGCCGAGTAGGTATCATTTTGTTCCTCAATCTTCACTCTTTGGTCTTTAATTGTTTTCCCTTGCTCCCTTTTACTCCCAAGCATATCTTTTGGACTGAAAACAAAATTTAAACAATATTAAGTACCTTTTGTCCATATTATTCACATAACTAGTTAAAAATGAATAAAAATATATACTAAATAATTAACTAATTATGCACATATCAGTCATACATAACAACATAATACAAACATAACAGTCGACCCAACTGGTTATCACAAATACAACTATTCTACCACACACGTAAGAATAAGTGAGGAGACCCACCTAATATCGACGACAAGTAAATCTCTCACCTGAACTGCCAGAACTAGACTCCACCTAATCAACGAAATAATTAACCCTAATTATTAATTAAGGTTTAAAACTCACTCACCAGTCCAAATCCCTCAACTAAGTCCTTTAAGGTCAAAAAGACCATTTTGCCCCTCCCATGGTCCAAAACCCTAAATCTTAACCAAAAGTCAAAAGTCAATGAAAGTCAACTTCCCAAGGCGTATGATGGGTGTACTACTTGAACAACAACCAATCAGGGACGGAACCGGATACGCGGGGCGTAGCCAGGAGTACGCCCGACGTACTCCGTCTGATTCAACTTCACTAATTTTTGTGTCTTAGTCCATTAAGACATTTAACCCAACTTCAGATCTGACCATCCTAGGGTGTCTTAATCCATAAAGTCGTTGACTTTAAGCCTTTGCATGGATAGAAAGGACCAAATGCTACAAACTCTAACTTACATCACACTCTAAGTCACTTTACTCTTGCATGGGCCATAGGAAAAGATCAAGCAACCATTTTATAACATCCCAAAATTATGAGGTAAAAATTTCATTTTTAATTCAACCAAAACACTAATTATCGTTAAGTCAACATTCAATATCTGATTATCCAAATATTCATAATTACTTTTATAAGAAAGCAGTTATCAGAGTACAATCCCAAAATCATCATGATGCGGAAACATGGGTGGAAGCGTTACGATCAAGCCATGCCCTTCCCTTTCGAACCGGATGTTCCTAAAACCACAACCATAAAATTCATAAGCACAAAGCTTAGTAAGTTCCTCAAAATACCAGATACCATACATAATAAACACATACTGGGCCCCCGCCCTTCATTGGGCCCCTCCCATCATCGAATCCCACCCGAACTTGGGCCCTACTTGACATCGAGCCCCGCTCAGTTTACAGATCTGTCAATCACCAAGCTCCTCCAGATACATATAATCATATAAAAATATAATCATACTAGCATATGCGATAATCACAAAGACAATAGCATACCATACAGTCATCGAGCCTCGCTCGGCATCGGGCCTTGCCCGGTAGCATAAAAACACATACCGATAACTAGCACACAATATACGCATCAGGCCCCGCCTGGCATCAGGCCTTGCCCGATAATCATACCATCACATAACACATGCAAGAGTCACACAAACATCTAGCATCCTAACATATAAACCATGGACCGACATTGGTGCCTTCGACCCGCTAACCTCAGTGAGGAGACTCAATTCAATCCGCTGATAATCAAATAACTGCTCGGGCCGTTGAACCGAATAACCTTGCGCCAACTGATAATAAATACGATCTTAATCAATGATTAACTTGATAACCCAAAATCCGAGGCCCACTCCATAAACCAACTTCCTAAAGGGTAAAAGACCATTTTACCCTTTTCTTACTTGTTCCATAACCAAGGTCCAACCTAAATGCACAAAAGCCCAAAATGGCAACCCAAAGCCCACATTAAAAGCAATAAAAGCCCATTATGGCCTAATAACCCGATTAGGCCCCAAAACCATCATGGACCTACTTCCAAGAAAACCCTAAGTCCATCCATGGCCCAAAGTCCGAAGTCCAATGGCCCAACAAGGCCCAAATCTCAAAAAGCCCAAAATGGAAAACTGAAGAGTACACCCCGCGTACCAGAATGGTACGCCCAACGTACTCACACTCGAAGCATAGAGTACAAATGACTGATGCACAAAACCTTCATTACACTGAGCGTACTACCTGCGTATGCCCAATGTATTCATTAGGGACCAAAAATTTATTTTAAGCTCTAAATGGTTAATACAGTGACTTCCAAACTCAAATATGACCCTAATGAGATGTCTTAACACGTAAAGTTGACAAATCTATTCCTTTACATGGCTTAATGGGACCAAATCCTTAATAACATCCATAATAAACATCCAAACTCATGCATGGTCCAAAATAACTCATCAAGATGACATTTTTATGAACAAGGGACCACCCAAAGGACAAGATCCATCATTCTAAGCTCTTGGAGTAGCTCATACTCACAAGGATGGCTCTAAGGACCAAAAGAACCCAAATTACTCCTTAAACTAGATCTAACACCTAGAATTATCAAGATAAAAACTTTATACCTCCAAAATGTAGATCAAGATGAAACAAACCTGGATCCAAAAGCTTCAAGCAATCCCACACTTCTTCAAGAAGTTCCTTCTTCCTTTATGAACACCAAAAAACATGAAATACCACCAAAAGATCAAAAACCACTCAAATGGGGGATATGGTTTCGTTTCTAGGGTTTGGCGGGACGAAGGTCGAAGATAATAGGGTTTGGTGGTGAGTTAAGTAGGTTAAATAGGGTCCAAGACCCTAAATTAAGGTTTGGGTCTGACTGGAGTACGTCCAACGTACTTCTGGTACGCCCAACGTACCCCTTAAAGCACCCGCGCTCAATTTGCTTAGTACACCCAACGTACAACACTGTACGCCCCGTGTACTGACCTTAGCACTAGTACGCCATGTGTATGCCCCGCGTACTTGATCTAACCCTAAAACCATGAATCTTCTGAAGGCTATAACTTCTTCGTTATAAGTCATTTTCTGACGATACTTATTTCCACGAAGAGGTAATGAGAAGCTCTACACATCTATCTACTCATACTTTCCTTAAAACTTCGCAAACAAAAATCCAATTTCCATAAAAGCCTGAACTGATACTTTACTGAAATACCCCTTGGCTCCAAAACCCAAATCGAACACCCGAATCATCCGAATTACATTACTCACACCCAAATGGGTCTAAATCTCTTTTCCTTAAAGGCCTAAGCCTAATGATACCCGGTCATCAGCTCACCACCACACATTAGGAAATGATTTAGAACAGGGTGTTACACATTTTTATCAATCTACAAGTCCTAAAATGCATGAAAGTACAACTAATATTATCTGGAATGCTCCAAACTCATAAGGATCCAAACTTGGGAACAAAAAGCTCATAAAACTCATCCATGGAGATCAAATAGAAAACTCATCAAGGTATAAATATTATACCTGGAAAAGATGCACAATGAGCAGTCGTTTATGGATCTTCAAGCTTTCAAGCAACAACTCCTTCTTTTCTATCCCACTTCTTTAACAACATGCACCAAAACCAGTTAATAAGCTCCCAAACTCTCACTAACAAGCTTAGACTCGAGATTAGGGTTTGAGGAGGAAATGGTGGTTGATAAGGATAGTCCAAGGGAGGTATAAGGTTGCTTAAATAGGGAGCAACCCTTAAAATTAGGGTTTAGTGACTGGGCTAGTACGCCCGACGTACCACACGTACGCCCAACGTACTAGCAGAACATCCACGATCCCGCATTACATGAGTACACTGCGCATACCCTCTAGTACACCCAATGTACGACTAAAACACGAAGCTTTTACCACAAGGGACCAATTATGCAACTTTGATAAAATTAAGAGCTAGAAATGATAATACCTGATAATCGGACATTAAAATTCTCCCCCACTAGAATTTGACTTCGCCCTCGAAGTCATCCTCAATAAATAGCTCAGGATAGTGCTCGCGCATCTTAGACTCAGGTTCCCTCATCCACTCCGAGACCTTCCGGTGTTGCCACCGAACTTTAACCAAGTTCACTACCTTGTTCCTCAAGGTCTTCACTCTTCGATCCAGAATTGACACGGGCTTCTCAACATAGTTCAGGCGATCGTCGACTTGAATGTTTTCCAAAGGGACCACAACTGTCTTGTTAGCTATACACTTCCTTAGCTGGGAAAGATGGAAGGTATCATGAATTTGTCTTAACTCCTCTAGTAGCTCCAACTGGTAAGCCACTTTGCCCACTCGGGCCAAAACTCGGAAAAGGCCAATAAAACTAAGGCCCAACTTGCCCCGCTTTCTGAAGCAGATAACACCCTTCCAGGGTGACACCTTCAGAAGCACCAAATCCCCCACCTGAAACTCTAGCTCAGAGCGCCGACGATCCGCATAACTTTTCTGGCGGCTCTGAGCCACCAACAATCTCTGCCTAACTTGTTGTATAAGCTTGGTCATATTGATCACTACCTCCATGATCCCCATGACCCTCTGTCCAACCTTTCCCCAACAAATAGGAGTCCAACATCTCCTTCCATACAGAAGCTCAAATGGGGGTCAAAATCCCTCGGCTGTCGATATCAAAGGCTAAAATCTGGCCGATCACTCGCTCATTTTTCTAATTTTCTTCTTTTATGGCCTCCGACTGTGCTTCTTTGATAATCACTAAAACTGGGTTCATCACAGTCATCCTTATGCATATATTATGAATCAGGGCACTCATCCCCCTCCGGCTCAAGGCGTCAGCCACCACATTGGCCTTGCCCGGGTGATACAGAATCTCATGATTGTAGTCTCACTACATCCAACCACCTCCTTTACCTCATATTCAGTTTAGGCTGATCCATAAGATATCTCAGGCTCTTATGGTCCGTGTATATAGTACACCGAACACCATAGGGATAGTGGTGCCAAATCTTGAGGGTGAAAACCACCGCCCCCTACTCCAAATCATGCGTGGGATGCTTCGCTTCATGAGGCTTCAGGTGCCTCGAAGAGTATGCACTCACATGCCCCCTCTGCATCAACACCACTTCCAACCCTCCAATGGATGCATCACAGTAGACCATGAAATCCTCAACTCCCTCAGGGAGGGTAAGTATTGGCGCCTCACATAGTCTCAAGCGGAGAGTCTCGAATGATGCCTCTGCTTTGGTCCCCAACTAAACACAATCCTTGTCAACCTGGTGAGAGGAACAACCATCCTGGAGAAATCTATAATAAATCTCCGATAATATCTTTCCAAACTGAGGAAGCTCCGAATCTCAGATGGAGATGTCGGCACTTCCCACTGCATCATCGCCTTTATCTTGGCTGGGTCGACCAATATACCATTCTGGTTGATGAGGTATCCTAGAAACCAAACCTCACGCATCTAGAAGTCGCACTTGGAGAACTTGTCATAGAGCCTCTCCATCCTCAAAACCCCAAGAATATCGCAAAAATCCTCCTCGTGCTGCTCTCTGGTCTTCAAATAGACTAGAATGTCATTAATGAAGACAATCACCGATCGATCTAACTTGGGCCTACACACCCGGTTATTGAGATAATTGAGATCCATGAACGCTGTCAGTGTATTGGTGAGCCCAAAAGGAATCACCACGAACTCGTAATGACCATAGCAAGTTCGGATGACCTTTTTCTGAATATCCTCCTCTCGCACCCTTATCTGATGGTAGCCGGACCTCAAATCGATCTTGGAAAACCAAGAGGCACCCTGTAGCTGGTTGAAGAGATCATCGATCCTCAACAATGGATAATGGTTTTTCATCATCAACTTGTTCAACTCCCAGTAATAGATGCACATCTAGTGTGAACCATCATTCTTTCTGACAAAAAGGATCGGTGCTCCCCAAGGAGAACTGCTCGGCTAAATTAACGCTTTTCCTAATAGCTCTTGTAGCTGAGAGGATAATTCTTGAATCTCAGGAGGTGCAAGGAGGTACGGTGCCTTGGCAATCGACACCGCACTCGGAATCAGATCGATCCGAAATTCCATTTGCCTCACAGGAGGCACACCTGGTAACTCATCGGGAAAAACATTGGGAAAATCATGTACCACATGAACATCAAAAATAGAAGTTGATCCCTTCTCCTCAACCCGAGTATCCACTACATATGCCAGATATCCCATACACCCATGCTGCAAACTCTATTTCCTCAAGCGACAAAGTAGAAAGCTGATCCCGACCTAGTACCCTCACTGTAGATAGTCAACACTCCCCCACTAGGGTCTCGAATCGTCACCATCTGACGCTCACAGTCAATCAGAGCCCCAAACCAGCTCAACCAATAGATACCCATGATCACACAGACATCTCCCATAGCAATATGGATAAGATCTATCAGATAACCAACACGAAGATCTCTAACATATAACCCCAGTAGATATCAGTAACGGAGACCGGACACTCGTCAAGTATAGAGACTCTTAAGGGCCTGCTCAAGGTCTCTCTCGCATAAACCTGCGACAAAAGGATGATGACACAAAATATCAACTCACACCCGAGTCAAACAGCACATGTGCAGGTACATAATTCCCAAGAAAAGTACCTACACAATCCATAATATAAGCAACATAAATAAATCATCAGAAATAACAAAGAAAACATACCAACCACAATATCTGGAGCTTCTTGGGCCCCCTCTGCTATTAACTAAAATGCTTTCCGTCGAGCCCTTAGCGCCTCGGACTTCCCCTACCGGCCATCAATAATATGCAAGGTCATGGGGCTGGAGTCTGAACCACCCTAGATGCAAGCTGAGGACACTCGACCCTCATGTGACTCATCTGGTTGAAATTGAAGCAAACCCGAAATCCCTTGGGGAAATGCCTAGCCAAATGCCCCTCCTTGTCACCCAGGTAGTCATCCAATCCTGATCGACAGGGTCCCTTATGTCCCTTTCTGCACTTTCCGGAAGTGTGGCCCTTCTAGCCTCCAACTCTCTGATCAGCGGGCTTGGGGCACTTAGTTTCTAGATGAGACTATACTACTATCCTATCTCTTACCTGGGTCTCCATCTCCTCCTCATCCTGGGTCTCCAACTCAATCTCTCTCCTCATGGCATTTGTCTGTAGCTCAGCCAATGTACGATATGTAGTGTTTGTCACAAAATTACGGATATCCCTCCTTAGAATACTCAAATAGCAACTCACATGTGCCTATTCAGTCGACACGTGCTCAGGGAAAAATACGACCCTCTCATGGAACATCCTGGTGATCTCAGTCACCGTCTATGTCCTCTGCTTAAGAGATAGGAACTCTTGGGCCAACCTCTCTCTCTCTCTCTCTCGCTCTCTCCCTCTCTCTCAAACACTGGAACAAACTCATAACTACACATCTCAGTAAATCTCTCCCAAGTCACTAAAGAATGCTCTACAAGAGTATAATCAGCTGTCACAAATTTCCACCAATCCATCGCTCCCAAGCGAAGCAGATTCAATGCGAAACGAACCATCAAATTCTTCGAACTGGAGCAAGTGTAAAAACGTCCCCCGACATTAAAGATCCATCTCATTGAAACAATTGGATCCTGGGTCCCATCAAAATCGGGTGGCTTCGTTTTGTTGAACTCTCGGTACCACAACGAATCACCCCGTATGGTCTCGCAACAGAAACAGCTGCAGTGGCTGCGACAACAAGATCCTCTGTGACGGTGACATATCGCTCATCAAAAGTCTCAATCATCATGGTCTTGATAGACCTAAACATATCTGGAACAACCCCTCTGATTGATGCGGCCACCTCAGCGGCAACAATCCTGGGGATCTCATCATCACTGGCACTCGGCCTCTCGGGGTCGCTGGAGCCTAAACCTCGGGTATCCACCATACTGAAACACACAAGAAAACCATCAGAAATCAAGCTAAAGCGCATACACCGGAACCTAGACCCTATTATAAGTTCTTTAGTTCCTTAAGATTCCTTCTTGAGCTGTGTATAGATCCGGTGCTTTCAGTAGTACAGACCTAATACTACCTTCCATTCCAACCCATATTTGTCTCAAGTCATCCTCTCAAGAACCTATGTCACAAGGACTCTATTTCCTCAGATCAACTATAAACTTGTCCTGCTGGTTCCTTAGAACCATGACTAAGCATCTAGATACTACTTCTAGACTGCTCCCCAACACTGATCCGCCTCATAATATCTCCGCTATCCTTTCCATTTGCTTCACACATGCTAATTGTACACAAATACGAGACTCGATAGACATTCGAATAAATGATTCTACCTCAAATCCACAACCAAACAAGGAACATGAAGAGAGGCTAAATCAGACATTCTAAGGCTATAAAATCCTAACTATGTATAATTATATAACATACACTAAGCAAACAACAATCACATATTCAATCTCATAAGAATGAACTCCTAGGCTAAAGGCATCACAAATCAGACAACACTATCACACCATTCCAACAGGATTCCTTAGCCTACCACTAGCTAGCATGCAATTTTATCAGCTCATAAAATATTAGCTCCACACTACTCATATTATAAATTGAGGTATTTTGGGAAACTACCGCTCGAGCTATCGTTGATTGTACACACTGCTTCACTGGGTTTTTCTCCTATAAAAATCTTCATTTCTCTGTTAAGTTTTTGTAAAAATTTTCATATCTTTAGTTTGAGTTTGGAATCACCCTGAGGTTCATCCAAATCCCTCAAACCGGGGCTCTGATTCCAAATTGTAACACATCAATTTTAAACCAAAATTTTCATTTTTAATTTCCCAAAGTAAAGTTTCACAAACCAAATCATCCGAAAACAAATGTGTCTAAAACAAACATCATCACAAAATATAAGAGTATCTCAAACTTTCCTAGTAACAAATCTCCTAGTGAGTGTGTACAATCAAACCTTCGCCTTCTCGTGGTCCTCATAAGTACCTAAAACACATAAATCAACAACTGTAATCATGGAGCTTAGTGAGTTCGCTAAGATATCACACACAACACAACATCAATAAATAGCTATGGGTTATCAGCAACCCTGTAGACTATCAACAGTCCTAGTGGGAAACATCACACCCTATGGGTTATCAACAACCCTAGAGCCTATCCGTAGTCTCAGTCATACATAACAACATAATACAAAAATAACAGTAGATCCAGCTGGTCATCACAAATACAACTATTCTACCATACATGTAAGAATAAGTGAGGAGACTCACTTGTTACTAATGACAAGTAAATCTCACACCCGAACTGTCGGAACTAGACTCCGCCTAATTAACAAAATAATTAACTCTAATTAACAATTAAGCTCTAAAACTCACTCGTGAGTCCAGATCCCACAACTAAGTCCTTTTAGGGCAAAAAGACCATTTTTCTCACCCATGGTCCAATACCTTAAATCTTGACCAAAAGTCAAAAGTTAACGAAGTTCAACTGCCCACTGTACACTTTCTTACGCGAGGTGTACTACTCGAACATCGACCAGTTGGGGATGGAACCGGCTATGCCTAATAGTATGCCTGACATACTCCGTCTGATTCAACTTCACCAATTTTTGTGTCTTAATCCGTTAAGACATCTAACCCAACTTCAGATCTGAATATCCTAGGGCGTCCTAATCCATAAAATCTTCGACTTTAAGCCTTTGCATGGCCAGAAAGGACCCAATACAACAAACTTTAACTTCCATCACACTCTAAGTCACTTTACTCATGCATGGGCCATAGGACCAAGCAACCATTTTTATGAATCTACAAGTCCTAAAATGCATGAAAGAGCAGTTAATATTCTCTGGAGTGATGCAAACTCATAAGGATCCAAAATTACGGACAAAAAGCTCATAAAACTCATCCATGGAGATCAAATAGAAAACTCATCAATGTATAAACTTTATACCTGAAAAAGATTGCACAATAAGGAGTGGTTTCTGGATCTTCAATCTTGCAAGCAACAACTCCTTCTTCTCTAGCCTCCTTCTTCAACAACATGGACCAAGATCACTTAATAAGCTCCCAAACGCTCACTAACAAGCTTAGAATCGAGATTAGGTTTTGAGGAGGGAATGATGGCTGATAAGGATAGTCCAAGGGATGTATAAGGTTGATTAAATAGGGGGCAACCCTTAAAATTAGGTTTTAGTGATTGGGCTAGTATGTCTTGCATACCACACGTAAGCCCAACGTACTAGCAGAACATCCGCGATCCCGCATTACACAAGTACGATGTGTGTACCCTCTAGTACGCCCAACATACGACTAAAACATGAAGCTTTTACCACAAGGGACCAATTATGCAAATTTGACAAAGTTAAGATCTAGAAATGATAATACTTGATAATCGGACGTTACATCTATCATGATGGATCACTATAAGCAACTAGTTAACTATACTGCTTTGGGGAGTCTTTGACAGTAGGTGTTAGTTAATAAAGGCAACCTTGAGGGGATAGAGTACTCGAATGAACATACGATCCACTCTTCTTAGATCAGTTATAACAGCCTAAATATGGTATAGCTTGAAACCCTCAAGAGTTTACATTTTAGGATAATTGATCCGTTAAGTACGCTGGGCGTACTTAAGTGTACGCTTAGCGTAGTATGCAAGGCTGGTCGCGGAGGAGCTGGAAGTACGCTGGGCGTATGTGCCAGGGGTCCAAAACCCTAATTTTCGGACATGAGGCCTATTTAAGCGACCTTAAGTCCCCTGGACTTAACCCTAGAGAGCCTCCACAACCTTAGAATGTCCTTACACTCCATAGAAACTTGTGAGTCCAATTTGAGCTTTAAAAAGTGCATTTGAGGCCCTTTTAGTGTTCATTCCAAGAAGAACAGGTGGTTAAACAAGCTTGGAACGAGTTGGTCTTCAAGATCCTGCATCATAGTCATCTTGAAAAGCTTCTGGAGGTAAAAAGCTTGGATCTTTCATCTTAAACCTCTAGATTTAGCTAGGGTTTTCTACCTTGTCCCTTTTGGTTGATTTTGGACCTATTTGTGAGTTAAGCAACTCCAGAAGGTGGGAATGACAGATCTAAGGTCCCTTGGTCCTTTAGTATTATAAAAATGGAGTAATGATGGGAGTTTTGGCCTCATATATGGGTTAAAGACCTTGGAAAGGTCTTAATGGAGATTTTGGGTGTATATGAGGCATGCAAAGGCATAAAGTTGCCAACTTTATGCCTTAAGGGCATCTTAACAAACTTGGATCTAACTTTTGGACGTAAAGGAAACGAGTATTAAGCACTTAATGGAGAAAGTGCTTAAATCGGTTGTATGCTGGGCATAACCCAGTGTACGCTATACGTAGTCCCACAATACTAGTACGTTGCACGTACCACGATGGTACGCCGAGCGTAAGCATCGCAGATGGGCCGAATCTGTTTTGGGCCTTTGAGCTATTTGGGCCTCATTTGATTATTGGGCATGGTATATTCTAGGAATTATGAGTCATATCATCTGTTATGGGCTATGGATATATTGATTGGGCTTTATTGGGCCAAGAGGCCGATTAAGTATTTTGGACTTGAAGATTGGGCCCATTAGCGAGGGAGGGATATTTGGGCCTTATGGAACGGTTGGGAGCTTGGGTTTCCCTTGGTTAATTAAAGTCCTAACATGATCTAATATTATTATTCAGCACGAGAGGTTACGGACCATTAAGAGAGCAACTTTGGTATTCAGCAGAAAGAGATGAGTCTCCTCACCATACCAATAGGTCTAAGGCACCAAGGCCGGCCCATTTCTTGATATGTAGTGTCCTAGCTGAAATTTTATTATTTTGCATGATAGTTGGTATGAGCTAGGAAGTATGTTAGCAGTATATGTGGTATGTGTGTATGGAAGACCATGGGAGAGCCCATGACACATGGATGTACGACCATGAGGACAACCCATGGCTTTCCTATCAAATACCATGGGAGAGCCCATGACACTTAGGTGTAAGACCATGTCGAGAGCCCATGGCATCTTGGATTAAGACCCTGGGGTCGATTCCACAACATCCATATCCGTTGTATGCATGGATCATGTGATATGTGTGTAGCTTTAATTAGCTAAGAAGATATGTATATGTGCATTGTGTGTGGTATGCTCTAGGGAACTCACTAAGCATTCACTTTTAGGTTGTTGATTTGTTTCAAGTACATCTGAACCCAAGGGCAAGGAAAAGGTGTGATGGCACGATGTACACACCCTCTTTCTCTCTCTCTCTCTCTCTCCCTCTCTCTTTCTCTTTCTCTTTCTTTGATATATTTTGGGGACACTCTGACGATTTAAATAAAGTTGTAATGAATGTTGATTTGAAAACAATTACGTTGGGATTTCATGGTTTATGCAAATGTGTTTTATTAATTAAAATGAAAAAATTTCTTGGTAAAAATTGGGTCGTTACAAGTTGGTATCAGAGCCTTGGTTTGAGGGATTCCGGCACACCTTCGGGTGTGTCAGGACTTAAACTAAGGAAATGGTAAAATTGTTTTCAAACATAACATAAAAATGGGTTTTAAGAGAAATAAAAAGATGAGAGTGCAACGCGCGTGATCGGACGAGCCAAGTAAGTAGTTCCCCCAATATGTTTGCCATGTTATATTGATATTCGATCTTTGTTGAACTTGCTATGTGTATGCTTATAAAATTGTATACGGTTAAGAGCTTATAGCCTTAGAATGACCGATTCGTCCTTATTTCCCGTTCCTTGTTTGGTTGTGGTCCTAGGGTAGAATCTTTTATTCGAAAGTCTATTTTATCCTTTTTTGTGTATAATTTGCATGCATAAAGGCAACCTGACATGATTGGTTTGATGGATATGAGTAGAGTAAATCTGAGGACAACCTAAGATTTGATGTTTGCGGTAGTTTGTAGAATATGGTTTAGTTTTGGGATGATTTGGGGTTATCAGGTAGAGCATTGGGGAAAGGTACATGTAGGTATGGAAGGTAGTATTGGTCCCGTACTACTGAAAGCACAGGACTTGTACCTGAACCAATGTTAGATCTGACGAATTCAAGGAGGACCGTTGTGGGGAAATCCCTTATATGGAAAATCCTGATCGCTATAATTTATAGTTCAACATGGTGGTGACACGATTTGGAGCAGGGGGAGTAGGATCGGGGACTGGGTCCGGGGCAGGATCGGGCGACACTGCCGATGTCATTGATGAGAGGCTGCGTGAGCTTATCGCAGCCGAGGTTACCACGGGCATCCTTGACGCTACCCCAGTCATTTTTGGGACGGTCAAGGAGGGTATGATGGAGATTTTGGAGGAGAGACTTAGGGCATCCAGGGATGAGGTTGCTACGGGTCAAGTTGGGGCCTGAACTCCCTCGTTCCAGAAGTTTAAGGCATGTGGGGTGCTGGAGTTTCTCGGGGTCAGGGAACCCATTGTTTGCCGACGCTGGGTCAGGCTCGGGATGCTATGCTTGTGTCCAATCAGGCCGCGTGATCAGGGATTGCCCTAAGAAGGGCTTTATTTGTTTCCATTGCAACCAAACTGACCAAAAGCGGGCCGATTGTCCGAGGTTGCAAGGAGGGGGAGGAGCGGTGGCGGCGCCTACGCCCGCCACGTTGAGGATTACCGATGGCCGGCCAGCCAAGGCGGATGTTCCGGCGGTGAAGAGCCGTGCATTTCAGTTGACCACCGAGGAGGCTCGGACAGCACCAGCTTGTGGCAGGTACATACCTATTATTCTCTGATCATTATGATTTGTATGACTTATGTATATATTATGCTTTTATAGGGACCTTTTTGGTCAATGGTATGTCGGCGCATGTTTTGTTTGATTCAGGTGCTACTCGATCGTTCGTATCTCTTGCGTTGTAACAACCAAAATTTCAAAACAATTAAAACTTTTCAAAAACCACCCATTTTAATAATGTTGTTACAAAAAGGTTTTCAATACATTATTTAACAGAGTATTTCCTAGGTCCATTTCATAAAACACCAACGCGAGGAACGGTACGATCACGCCTTTGCCTTGCTACAGTCTCCTGAGAACCTGAAAACATAAAACCACAACTGTAAGCCTGAAAGCTTAGTGAGATACCCCCAAAATACCAATCACATATACGCCCTTCCAGGCCACGACCTTCCGGTCCAAAACATATCGCCTTCCGGCCCATAACCTATTGCCTTCCGGCCCATAACATATTGCCTTCCGGCCCACAACATAAAAAGCATACATAACATAACAGAACATAGAACAACCATGCATACCGGGTCACACTCCAGACCAAGCAACCGTGCATATAACATATAATCATATAACGGTTCACAGTCAGCAAATCGATCAACAAATCACATAACATATCATTACCCTAACCAAAATACCAGCCTAGCCAATCACTAGCATAACATCACCCTACTACTCAGCCAACATACTAACTACGCACATACGCCTTTCCAGGCCATGACCTTCCGGTCCACATCGCAATGCCTTCCGGCCCATATCATGTAATGCCTTCCGGCCCACAACATATAATGCCTTCCGGCCCATAACGTAATGCCTTCCGGCCCATATCCCGCAATATCATAACAACAGACAACTACCCGGATTTCCATCCGATAAAGGGTCGGCCTTGGTGCCTTAAACCCTATTGATATAGTGAGGATAACTCACCTCGAAACTGCCGACTGAACAGATAACCCAAGCTGCTCCGATCATTGATACGATCTCCACCACTGGACAGCCACCAGTGCACTGAACTCAAAAAAATAATCAACAATTACCAAAATACCCCTGGAAACCACTGGTTAACCCTTGGTCAAAGACAAGGTCAAAGTCAACCCCTGAATGACCCTACTCGCCGAGTCAACCCGATGACTCGCCGAGTTCCCATACTCAGAACTTCACTCAATACGCGACCTAACTCGTCGAGTCACCCCGCGACTCGCCGAGTCCAACAACTCTGAGTCCACTCGCACACAACTCATCGAGTCATCCCTTGACTCACCGATTCTCGACTCAACCAAAAAATATTAGGACTCTTCGACAAGACTCGCTGAGTCCAAGAACAGACTCGCCGAGTCTAAGGCTATCATCAACCTACTCGCCGAGTTGTTCATACAACTCGTCGAGTTTCAGGCCATCTTCATTCGACTCGCCGAGTTGTTCTTCCAACTCGTCGAGTCCCATCTCATCTTCAAGCAACTCGTCGAGTACACCCATGTGACTCGCCGAGTACCACCGGTCTGAATCCATATAGAAGCATTCCAGACCATGCAATTGACCCAAAACATAGATCTAGCCTCCTACAACTCATCCATCACGTAAAGTGGCAAACTTTACGTGAATCCCAAGAGATCTATGCATTTTGCACATTAGGCTAAGGTTTGGGACAAGATAGCTTCATCCAACACTCAACACAGGGACTTTCCTGCATTCCAACTCTTCTCCATTCCAGATCTGAGGTAGCAACCTCAGATCTAACCTCTAGACTCCAATATAACCTAAGATAAGCTTCCCTCAAACCCCAAAATGAAGAAACAAGATAACAACAACCTAAGAACGAGATATTACCTCAAAAGAACGCCCCAATCTGCAAGGAAACTCGAATCCAAGCAAAGCCCCTTGCTCCACACCTTCCAACTCCCAAACTTTCTTCAACAAATACTTCTCCAAGCTCCAATCCACTCAACAATGGTGTTTTCTCATGAAATCATGCCCTCTGGAACTCAAGGGATGATAAAGGGGTTGTGAAGGAAACATAATGTTCTTTATATAGGGCTCAACCCCGAGAATTAGGGTTTTCTCCACTCAGCGCCTACTCGCCGAGTCCATCTCACTGACTCGCCGAGTCGGCTACTTAACACGCGACCAAGTCGCGACTCTACTCGCCGAGTCCACCCGTGGACTCGCCGAGTCGCTCTTTCCCAAACTTACTCTTTTAGCCCTTCAACTCTACTCTTGATATTTCGGGATGTTACAATTCTCCCCCACTTAAATTAGGCTTCGTCCTCGAAGCCTACAGCAACTCAACTCCAGAAATACTCCCACAACATGCCAGCTGGCCTTAATCGGACCAGGTCCCTCAAGGCATACCCATCGAAACTCGAACCCACTTTCCCTTCCCTTACGGTGTCCTGACCACCGTCTCGAACCGGGCACCGGCTGTACCCTCTGATAATCACACATAATATCCAAGAATTACCCAAGATGCAACTCTGCTCCAAATCTCAACAATCACTCGACCCATAAGGGATAGAAAACCATGAACCATCGGATCCCCGATCCGAATCCCACTCTATCCATTCCGTGACGACGGAAAGACCCATTCTCAATCTCATAGCAACTCTCACGAGTTCCCCTCTTGCAACCGCATACACATGCTGAACTAGCTCTAACACCCTTAGGTTGGGAAAACCTGATACACTGATAATATCCTCAAACATCCCCAAGGATAAACCACTAATACATACCCCATACCCTGATCAATCACACTGAGAGTCCAAGACTCTCTCCCTGCATCCCTTCAGAGCCTCATAGCTCTACACTTGCGGAATTCCCTCCGCGACGTCAGCAGACATCCCAAACCGGATGAGCTTCTATTCCACTGCCGCAAACACGCTGCTCAAAAACCATACTCGAATTACTCTAATCATAACTTTGCTCTGCCGCTTTCACTTCCGTGAACTTACACTCCCTCTCGGAGTTACACCTCACTCTCTCTTCCTTTACCAAGGAATCCACTCGACCACATTGTCACTACGACAAGTGCCACGGTGCTCGCCCAACGCTACACCACCCTTTTTAGCGTGTCTACTATCCATCCAACACACTTACTCTAACTCTCCTCACAGGGACTCTCAAGCCCATGCACTACCTCAACTAATCAAGATCACCACCTGGGACCAAACCTTCTAATGCAATCACACTGCAATATACACAATCCATATCCTCGAACCGATCCAACAATACCTGCCAGGACTTCAGCATGACTGGACCGCCTCGCCAGGCCTTCGGCCTGACTGGTACGCCTACCGGCCTCCAGTCTAACCAGACCGCTCAACTAGCATTCCTCTTCTGAGTCATCTCTCCGGGAAATCCTCCCATGCATACTGCTATAGCCCCCCCTAGGGGTTCCGAACTCTATCTCCATTCCACACAATCGATCCCGGCCTGATTCCAGGCCCTCCACAATCAAATGCCCTAGGTCTGAAACCCGCCCCGCATGCCCGACACTAGCTCCTATCAGCCTATACTCTGGCTGACAGTTCACTGCTGAATTCCAGACAGCTCAACAATTTCACATACTCAACGATCCTCCGGAGAATTTTCCAATTCTCCCCCACTTATAGCACTGAACAACAATCATCGGTCGCCATCAACGACCTTCTAGAATAACCCTGCACAAAGAACACACTTACACATAGATTGATTCCCACAAGCATAAACAACCTTAACGAGATCTCACATCAACACTGATTAACCCGCTCGAAAGAAACTCAAACTGCATCTAACCACTCCTCGGAAAGTCGATGCTACCTGACCTTCAAACCCATGCCAGATTCCCACTAATAACTCTCATGGAAGATAACCAACGAAATTTCTCAAAACAGTAACTCATTAACAACCACAACCCGCAAAACGACGAATACCGCATCGAAACCACACAAAGATACCAGCACACAACAATACATCACAATAATCACAAGACAATCAAGAAAGAAACATACCCGCAGCTGCATCCGACACTGCTCTAACCTCCTCCGCTGCAAGCTGAAAAGCACGACCCTAAGCCCTTGGGGGCTTCGCTCCACTCAGACCTCCACCCGCGATCCTCAACGTGGCCGGTGCTGGGGCTTGCACCGGTCCTGCAGCAAGTTGTGGATAGTTGACCCTCAAGTGTCCAACCTGATGACAATGATAACATATCCTCCAATCCCGAACCGGAACTAACTGCAGACAATCCCTCGCATAGTGCCCCTCCTTTCCGCACTTGCGGCATGCACCACCGGACCAACAAACTCCGGCGTGACTCCTCCCACACTTCCCACAAGTGTGGCTGCTCAGATCCCCTACTCTAACATCAACGGTCTTGGACCGTTTCGGCGCCGGCTGCGACTGCACCGGAGCCTGCCTCAGCTCACGCAACTGCAACTCAACCTCTAACTCACGCCGCCTGGCGGCCTCCTGCAACTCCAACAAGGTCTCGCACCTCTGCGCAGACACAAAATGTCTGATGTCCCTCTTGAGCATGCTCAAATATCGAGACATCTGAGCCTGCTCCGAAGTGAACTCAGGGCAAAACATCGCCCTCTCAACGAACATCCTGGTGATCTCAGTCACCGACTCCGAATCCTGCTTCAGCTCCAGGAACTCCTGAGCCAATCTCTCCCTCTCCATTTGCGGAACATAACGAGTGCTGAATATCTCTCTGAACTGATCCCATGAAACTGCAGCCCTCTGCGCATCCGAGTATGACCCCGTGGTCAATCTCCACCAATCCTTCGCCCCGAGCCTCAACAGGTTCAGAGCACACCTCACCCTCAGATCAGCAGGGCATGAACACGTTAAGAAACACCCCTCCACGTCCGATAACCACCTCATAGCAACAATCGAGTCCTGAACTCCATCAAAGGTGGGAGGCTCCGTATTATCAAAGTCCCGATACTGAAAATCCCTACCAGCTCCTCCCCCTGCCGCTGCTACAGCCGCTGTAGCCGCCACGGCAGCCGTCTCCGCGAGAGCCGCATAGCGCTCATCAAAATACTCAACCATGGCGGTCTTGATCGACCCAAACAACTCCAGCAACTCAGCCCGGAACAATGCAGCAACCTCATCATGCAGGATCTCGCGAATCCTCGCATCCAACTCGCTCGTGCTCATCTGACCGATAACCTCGGGCGGCACCGATCCACCCGGAACTCTCTCTCCAGCTCCCGATCCTAATCCGGATCCACTCCCAGCATGCCTTGGGATCTCCATACTGAAAAACACCACAAAATCTCAGACACTTCCCACAATCCTGGGATCCAACTCTCTCAACCCAACCCTGGAGATCATGGTTTCCCTGATACGCGTATGGGTCTTGTGCTTTTAGTAGTACGGGCCCATACTACCTTCCACACCTACCCATATTTGTATGAAGTACTACCACAACACCCTAGAGAAACATGCATAACAACGCTCAACCCTCACCACTAGAGGAACACTGAGAATCTCCCATGAGGAACCCTAGGCTACAGGCATCACAAATCAGGCAACATTAACATGAATTCCTGAAGATCCCTAGCCTAACTCTAGCATGCTGTTCTATCAAAGCTCAATAAAACAAATGTCATGAATGGTAATTTGGGGTTACTTACTGGCTCCGGCTGATCGTACCTCCGCGTCCTCCTTTTACTTAATTTAAAAACCATTTTAATTTCTCTTTTAAAACCTTCCTCGATTTGAGACTGGAGTTACACGATTGTTTCTCCAATTCACTCAAACCAAGGCTCTGATACCAACTTGTAACGACCAAAATTTCAAAACAATTAAAACTTTTCAAAAACCACCCATTTTAATAACGTTGTTACAAAAAGGTTTTCAATACATTATTTAACAGAGTATTTCCCAGGTCCATTTCATAAAACACCAACGCGAGGAACGGTACGATCACGCCTTTGCCTTGCTACAGTCTCCTGAGAACCTGAAAACATAAAACCACAACTGTAAGCCTGAAAGCTTAGTGAGATACCCCCAAAATACCAATCACATATACGCCCTTCCAGGCCACGACCTTCCGGTCCAAAACATATCACCTTCCGGCCCATAACCTATTGCCTTCCGGCCCATAACATATTGCCTTCCGGCCCATAACATATTGCCTTCCGGCCCACAACATAAAAAGCATACATAACATAACAGAACATAGAACAACCATGCATACCGGGTCACACTCCAGACCAAGCAACCGTGCATATAACATATAATCATATAACGGTTCACAGTCAGCAAATCGATCAACAGATCACATAACATATCATTACCCTAACCAAAATACCAGCCTAGCCAATCACTAGCATAACATCACCCTACTACTCAGCCAACATACTAACTACGCACATATGCCTTTCCAGGCCATGGCCTTCCGGTCCACATCGCAATGCCTTCCGGCCCATATCATGTAATGCCTTCCGGCCCACAACATATAATTCCTTCCGGCCCATAACGTAATGCCTTCCGGCCCATATCCCGCAATATCATAACAACAGACAACTACCCGGATTTCCATCCGATAAAGGGTCGGCCTTGGTGCCTTAAACCCTATTGATATAGTGAGGATAACTCACCTCGAAACTGCCGACTGAATAGATAACCCAAGCTGCTCCGATCACTGATACGATCTCCACCACTGGACAGCCACCAGTGCACTGAACTCAAAACAATAATCAACAATTACCAAAATACCCCTGGAAACCACTGGTTAACCCTTGGTCAAAGACAAGGTCAAAGTCAACCCCTGAATGACCCTACTCGCCGAGTCAACCCGATGACTCGTCGAGTTCCCATACTCAGAACTTCACTCAATCCGCGACCTAAGTCGCCGAGTCACCCCGCGACTCGCTGAGTCCAACAACTCTGAGTCCACTCGCACACAACTCATCGAGTCATCCCTTGACTCACCGATTCTCGACTCAACCAGAAAATATTAGGACTCTTCGACAAGACTCGCCGAGTCCAAGAACAAACTCGCCGAGTCTAAGGCTATCATCAACCTACTCGCCGAGTTGTTCATACAACTCGCCGAGTTTCAGGCCATCTTCATCCGACTCGCCGAGTTGTTCTTCCAACTCGTCGAGTCCCAGCTCATCTTCAAGCAACTCGTCGAGTACACCCATGTGACTCGCCGAGTACCACCGGTCTGAATCCATACAGAAGCATTCCAGACCATGCAATTGACCCAAAACATAGATCTAGCCTCCTACAACTCATCCATCACGTAAAGTGGCAAACTTTACGTGAATCCCAAGAGATCTATGCATTTTGCACATTAGGGCTAAGGTTTGGGACAAGATAGCTTCATCCAACACTCAACACAGGGACTTTCCTGCATTCCAACTCTTCTCCATTCCAGATCTGAGGTAGCAACCTCAGATCTAACCTCTAGACTCCAATATAACCCAAGATAAGCTTCCCTCAAACCCCAAAATGAAGAAACAAGATAACAATAGCCTAAGAACGAGATATTACCTCAAAAGAACGCCCTAATCTGCAAGGAAACTCGAATCCAAGCAAAGCCCCTTGCTCCACACCTTCCAACTCCCAAACTTTCTTCAATAAATACTTCTCCAAGCTCCAATCCACTCAACAATGGTGTTTCCTCACGAAATCACGGCCTCTGGAACTCAAGGGATGATAAAGGGGTTGTGAAGGAAACATAATGTTCTTTATATAGGGCTCAACCCCGAGAATTAGGGTTTTCTCCACTCAACGCCGAGTCCATCTCACTGACTCGCCGAGTCGGCTACTTAACACGCGACCAAGTCGCGACTCTACTCGCCGAGTCCACCCGTGGACTCGCCGAGTCTCTCTTTCCCAAACTTACTCTTTTAGCCCTTCAACTCTACTCTTGATATTTCGGGATGTTACATGCGCTTAGCAAGAAATTTCAAGACGCGTCCGGATCTCTGGATTCCCCATTCGAGGTAGAGATTGCACATGACCGCAACGTTAGTGCTGCGAGGGTGTATCAGGACTGTGTCATGAATGTGCTTGGAGAGAGGTTTCGTGTTGACCTAGTCCCGATAACGTTGTGAGGGATGAAGGTGATTGTCGAGATGGATTGGCTGGGGGCCAACGGGGCCATGATTGATTGCGAGCGCCAATTGGTCAGGGTTCGAACCCCAAGTGTGGGAGAACGTGTTATTCATGGGGAGGGGGCCTTGCAGGGACTGACCCTCTATTTGGTAGCGACGGCTAGGAGGTTTTTACAGTAGGGTTGCATAAGATTTTTGGCTTATGTATCGGATACGAGAGTAGAGACCGTGATGGATGTGGGCAGTGTGCCGGTGGTATAGAATTTTCGGGACGTTTCCCTGAAGAGTTACCAGGAGTGCCTCCGGAGAGGCAGGTGGAGTTTTTCATTGACTTGGTATCGGTTGCCGCTCCGATAGCTAAGGCACCCTACTGGTTGGCACCACCGGAGATGCATAAGCTATCTACGCAGCTTCAGGAGCTGCTAGACCGAGGGTTCATTCGTCCGAGTAGTTCCCCGTGTGGAGCACCGATTCTTTTCGTGAAAAAGAAGGATGGATTGCACAGGATGTAGATCGATTATAGGGAGCTAAAAAAACTAACGGTAAAGAACCGTTATCCGTTGCCAAGGATCAATGATTTGTTCGATCAATTGCAGGGTGCATCATGGTTTTCCAAGATTGATCTTCGGTCGGGATACCATCAGATGAGGATTCGGGATGAGGAAATACCAAAGACGGATTTCAGGACTCGGTATGGGAATTATGAGTTTGTGGTGATGCCGTTTGGGCTCACCAATGCCCTAGCAGCGTTCATGGATCTTATGAACAGGGTGTGCAGACCGATGCTGGATTGGTCGATGATCATTTTTATTGATGATATCCTGGTCTATTCTAAGACCAGGGAGTAGCATAAGCAACATTTGAGGGAGGTATTAGAGACCCTGAGGGAAGAGATACTTTATGCAAAGTTCTGCAAGTGTGATTTCTGGATGCGGGAAGTACAGTTTCTGGGGCATGTCATCAATCAGGAGGGTATTTCGGTTGATCCAGCCAAGGTTGAGGTTGTGATGCGGTGGGAAGTACCGATGAACGCATCAAACATTCGTTGCTTCTTGGGTTTAGCGGGATACTATTAGAGATTTATCCAACATTTCTCCAAGATTGTTGTGCCATTGACCCGCTTGACCAAGAAAAATGTGACTTTTCGGTGGGGTGCGGATCAACAAGATGGATTTTGAGACGCTGAGGTGAAGGTTAGGCGAGGCTCCGATTCTAGTACTACTTGAGGGGTTAGATGATTTGGTGGTGTTCTACGACGTGTCGATCTCAGGGTTAGGTGCGATACTGATGCAGAGGGGGCATGTGATAGCTTACGCCTCGAGGCATTTGAAGCCTTATGAGGCGAATTACTCCACTCATGACCTGGAATTGGGGGGCAGTGGTGTTTGATCTCAAGATTTAGAGGCACTATTTATATGGAGTGCGGTCCACTATCTATACCGATCACAAGAGTTTGAAGTATTTGATGGATCAGTAGAACCTCAACATGCGACAAAGGAGGTGGCTGGATGTGATGAAGGATTATGAATGCGAGATTCTATACCACCCATGGAAAGCCAATGTAGTGGCCGATGCATTAAGCCGCAAGACGGCAGGGTCCCTGATTAGGGACATTTATATGAGGATGACGGTGACTTCTCCTTTGTTAGACATGATCAAAGAGGCTCAGGTCGAGGGGGTGAAGAAGGAGAATTGGAAGATCAAGCGGATTTGGGGGCAGTATCCTTTGTTCGTGAAGGATAGTCACGACCTTTTGACGCAGTGTGGTCGATTATGGGTACCGGTGTCAAGGGGAGTAAGATAGAGGCTATTAGAGGAGGAGCACAAGTCCAAGTTCTCTATACATCCAGGAGCTACGAAAATGTATAGGGACTTGAGGCTGAGTTACTGGTGGCCGTGCATGAAGCGGGAGATCGCCTGGTTCATGGAGCGGCGCCTAACCTACAGGAAGGTCAAGGCCGAGCATCAGCGGCCTCATGGAAAGGTTCAGCCACTACCCATTCCCATGTGGAAGTGGGAAGAGATCTCTATGGACTTCATCACGAAGTTGCCTAGGACGCCAAGGGGTGTAGATGCTATATGGGTGATCGTAGACAGATTAACAAAGAGTGCCCACTTTATTCCAATTTTCGAGAGTATATCTGCGGAGAAGTTGGCAAACATTTATGTCCGAGAAGTGGTGGCTAGACACGGGGGCCCGTGTCTATAGTCCCCGACAAAGATGTCCGGTTTACTTCTAGGTTTTGGAGGAAGTTCCATAAGGAGCTGGGCACTCAACTACATTTAAGTACGGCGTATCACCCTCAAACTGATGGCCAGAGTGAGAGGATGATCCAGACACTGGAGGACATGCTTCGAGCATGCGTACTGGATTTTGGAGGGAGTTGGGATGCATACCTCCTACCGGCAGAGTTCTCGTACAACAATAGTTATCATGCTAGTATTGGCCGAGCCCCATTCGAGATGTTATATGGTCGGAGGTGAAGGACCCCAGTGTGTTGGGACGAGGTTGGGCATCGGGTCACAGGGAGCACTGAGGTAGTGCTCAAGACTACCAAATTGATTTAGTAGGGACCGATTGCGAGTCACGTAGAGCCGTCAGAAAAGTTATACTGACCGACGATGTTCGAATCTCGAGTTTCAGGTGGGGAATTTTGTACTGCTAAAGGTGTCGCCCTGGAAAGGGATTATCATGTTTCGGAAGAGGGGAAAGTTGGGGCCTTGGTTCATAGGCCCGTTAGGATTACGGCCTGGGTGGGCAAGGTGGCATATCGCTTAGAGCTCCCTGAGAAGCTTAGTTTGATTCACAATACCTTCCATGTGTCTCAGCTTCAGAAGTGTGTTGCTGACGAGTCCGCAGTTGTTTCCTTGGATGACATTCAGGTGGATGGGACCCTGAATTATGTCGAGAAGCCGGTCGCTATCTTAGATAGGAAGATGAAGGGTCTTCGGAACAAATAAGTGAAGTTGGTAAAGGTATAATGGCAGCACTGGAAGGGCTCCGAATGGATACAGGAGCATTACCCCGAATTGTTTACAACTACGGACTTCGAGGATGAAGTCTAGTTTAAGTGGGGGAGAGTTGTAACACCCTAAATCTGGTATGGATTGAAACCCTCAAGAATTTACATTTTAGCAAAATTGGTCCTTTAAGTATGTTGGGCGTACTTAAGTGTACGCTTAGCGTACTATGCATGGCTGGTCGCGGAGGAGCTAGAAGTACATTGGGCGTACGTACCAGGGGTCCAAAACCCTAATTTTCGGACATGAGGCCTATTTAAGCAACCTTAAGTCCCTTGGACTTAACCCTAGAGAGCCTCCATAGCCTTAGAACGTCCTTACACTCCAAAGAAACCTGTGAGTCCATTTTGAGCTTTAAAAAGTGCATTTGTGGCCCTTTTAGTGTTCATTCCAAGAAGAAGAGGAGATTAAACAAGCTTGGAACGAGTTGGTGCTTCACAATCCTGCATCATAGTCATCTTGCAAAGCTTCTGGAGGTAAAAAGCTTGGATCTTTCATCTTAAACCTCCAGATTTAGCTAGGGTTTTCTACCTTGTCCCTTTTGGTTGATTTTGGACCTCCATTTGTGAGTTAAGCAACTCCAGAAGGTGGGAATGACAGATCCGAGGTCCCTTGGTCCTTTAGTATTATAAAAATGGAGTCTTGATGGGAATTTTGGCCTCATGCAAGGGTTAAAGACCTTGGAAATGTCTTAATGGTGGTGTTGGGTGTATATGAGGCATTCAAAGGCCTAAAGTTGCCAACTTTATGCCTTAGGACATCTTAAAAAACTTGGATCTGGCTTTTGGACGTAAAGTAAACGAGTATTAAGCACTTAATGGAGAAAGTGCTTAACCCGGTTGTATGCTGGGTGTAACCCAACGTACGCCGTGTGTAGTCCCATAATCCCAGTACGCTGTGCGTACCAGGATGGTACGCTGAGCGTACGCATTGCAGATGTGTCGAATCTTTTTTGGGCCTTTGAGCTATTTGGGACTCATTTGTTTATTGGGCATGGTGTATTATGGGAATTATGAGTCATATCATCTGTTATGGGCCATGGGTATATTGATTGGGCTTTATTGGGCCAAGAGGCCCATTAAGGATTTCACACTTGGATATTGGGCCCATTAGTGAGGGAGGGATATTTGGGCCTTATGGAAGGGTTGGGAGTTTGGGTTTCCCTTGGTTAATTAAAGTCCTAACATTATCTAATATTATTATTAAACATGGGAGGTTACGGACCTTTAGGAGAGCAGCTTTTGTATTCAACAGAAAGAGGTGAGTCTCCTCACCATACCAATGGGTCTAAGGCACCAAGGCCGTCCCATTTCTTGATATGTAGTGTCCTAGCTGAAATTGTATTATTTTGCATGATAGTTGGTATGAGCTAGGAAGTATGTTAGCAGTATGTGTGGTATGTGTGTATGGAAGACCATGGGAGAGCCCATGACACGTGGATGTAAGACCATGAGGAGAGCCCATGGCTTTCCTATCAAATACCATGGGAGAGCCCATGACACTTAGGTGTAAGACCATGTGGGGAGCCCATGGTATCCTGGAGTAAGACCCTGGGGACGATTCCACAACTCCTTATCGTTGTATGCATGGCTCATGTGATATGTGTGTAGCTTTAATTAGCTAACAGGATATGTATATGTGTATTGTGTGTGGTATGCTCTGGGGAACTCACTAAGCATTCGCTTACAGGTTGTTGATTTGTTTCAGGTACATCTAAGCCCAAGGGCATGGACAAGGCGTGATAGCGCGATGTGCACACACACACACACACACACACACACACTCTCTCTCTCTCTCTCTCTCTCTCTTTATTTGATATATTTTGGGGACACTCTGATGATTTAAATAAAGTTGTAATGAATGTTGATTTGAAAACAATTATGTTGGGATTTCATGGTTTATGCAAATGTGTTTTATTAATTAAAATGAAAAAAATTCTTGGTAAAATTTGGGTCGTTACATTAGTATAATTATCACCACAAGATTGGGTTTAGTTAGGGGCGACCATTTATACTTTGCTAGATGATTCAGACATACCTAGTAATGGTCTGATACAGACGCACCTTATCTGGATGTCTAAAATAAAAGGTGGGCGAATACTAATATAGTACTCCTATACACTCGTGTACCCCACAAAATAATCGGTGAATAGATTTCTATTCTCCATTCCAACCTCACACATACCCTTAATCTAATGCTACCCAATATCCAAACTTAATTGACCTAAGCATCCCCTTTAGGTCTTAGTGTATAACTATACAAGATTACAATCTTTGTAATCAACAAAGTTTGCTACCTATGTAATATCTTTACAATACAGGACATAACTAACACTTTTTCAACTTAACTTGAACTAAGCATCCCTTATAAGTATTATCTCATCACTAGACAAGACTTTAATGCTTGAAATCAACTTCCAAAACCGTTTTCTTGTTTATAAACTATATTATGCAACTATACTATTATCACACTTATTTGGATCTAAACATCCTTTATATGTCTCAATTTAGAAACTAGAGTAGACTATGATCCCTGTAATCAACTTCCAATACCAACTATGTTTAGAAAACACTATCCTAATTTGGTGAATATATTTAACACAAAGTATTAGGTGTTTAATATACAATTATACATTAATATTTTCAATAATAATACTTCTATATTATTAGGTAATAATATCATATATACACCTTAACACATATATAACCATATCTGGTTCGCACAATGTATGTCATCAAATATACATTTAACACATATTCTAGATAATAAGCATGTAATTCACATATAAACTTTCCACATATATTTAATACTTTTAATAAATACTTGTATTAAAATTATGTTCATGAAAATAACTATGCGCTTACTTGATTGAGATGGAAGATCCACGGTTAGGCCATCTCCTCGACTAATACTTCAGCTTATCCCTTTTAAACAACCTAAATACAAGTATTACTACGTCTCAGAATTCATTCGTATTTATAAGGTCATATTAACAATTCCCTAGATTCCTCAATAATCCGTATGAATACGTCAAGCTCTAGATGATAATAAATAACCATGTAAGATCATATCAGAGGTAGGATCCGTTTGGTATACAAAGTATACTATTTGGAAAATCCACTTTAAACACCTCACTAGATCTAGCCTAGACATCACTCCCATAAGTAGATCAATCAATATTATGAATGGAATCACTGATAAATCTTATATATAGATTCATTATAATGACTATGAATATAAATATAATTACACTTAAAACATAGTAAGTGCAACTTAACTTACATAGTTTTATGAAAAAAGCTTGAAAAGTTCGTAGGCAGAACTTTGACTTTGAAAACTTCTTTTTGCTGGGCCCTCTGATGCTTTAGAGCCTCACTACAAATACCATGGAACCCCAAAAGAAACTTGAGAAACTCATAGATTTAGAGAGAAGTTGAGAGATTTTGGAGTGAAGAAAGAATGAAGATTGAAGCTATATTTATAGCTTGCCGTAAGCGAAAGCGTGCCATACCTGTGTCAAGAGCACGCCGTGCCTCAGAGAAGGTGGAAAGGCTTTGTTCCTAGTGTGACACATGGCGAGATTCTGCTGGTCCGTTTCACTTGTGCAGGGTATACTCTCAAATCTTCAAAAAATCATATCTTTCACATACAAGATCCGTTTTCGATGTTCTTTATATCCCTACTTTCGTAAGGATGATTTGGTTAATTCTCATTCTATTTTAAGTTTTATATTATGTAATTTTACAGTCTATGAATATTAGACTATAAAAAACCTTGCAAAATTCATAACTTTTTCATACGAACTCTGTTCTAGATGTTCTCTATATCAACGATTTCGTATTTATGAGAAATCTGACTTTCACTTAGATTTTTTTGGCTAACAATCAACCTTTTTTCATTTCGATTTCTGAGTCGCACACTATTGTAATTTGTCGCACCAAAACTTCTAAAAATCACAACGTCTTCATATGAACTCAGATTTAGGTGTTCTTTATATGCATACTATCGTATTTTTGATTACTACAACTTTCATTTAGATCACTTATGCTAATAAGCAATCCATCTTTTATTCATCTTTTATGACAAACTTTGTCGTATAAGGCTGAATGCGAAACTTCTAAAATTCATAACTTCTTTATACGTAATCAGATTTGGGCGTTCCTAAATAATATTTTATTTTTACACTTTATTTTATCGCTTCAATGATAAATTTTATAATAAGATTTTCTACAAATATTATATACTTATAATAACATACTTATAATATTTGTTCACATAATGTATATATATTAATGCATATTGATATAGTCTGTAATGCGTATAATGAATAATTATCCTATTCGATGATTTTGATTATTCAATAAAAAGAATAATTATAACTAAAATCTCTTAAACGTCTAGCCCTACAACCGCATAAATCCTTGAGTACATTCACTCTGATTTATAAGGTCATTCTCCAGTGAAATCACATGGTGGATGCTCATATTTCATGATTTCATTGATGACTACTCAAGAAAGGTTTGATTGTATTTTTTTGAAAACCAAATACATGATGTTTGGTTGGTTTAAAGAGTATAAGACAATGGTTGAAAAACGGACATGAAAACAATAAAAAACACCCAAAATGGATAATATGTTAGAACTCTACAATCCACCATTTGATAACTTCTACAAAAGGAAGGTATAGTGTGACACCATGATGTATGTAACATACCACAATAGATTATGTTTGAAGAATGGATGGGTATTAAGAAGAAACACTCAATGAAGAACATTTTAGGATAGATGGGTCTTAAGAAGAAACTACAAAGGGAGAGCCTAAGGATGGTGATGATGAGATTGAAGAAAAGAGTCAAAATTTATAGCATAAAGGAAGAAAAAGAAGAACAATTAGAACCCTCAAAATATACAAGAGGTATCAATACTTGTACCATTGTTTTAATTGTATATGCATTGGTAATTGTAGAGAACAATAATTTAGATGAGTCAATATCATATAAATAGGATATTATGACTAAAAAAGCAACATATTTCTTAATGGAAATGAATGAATAAATGATATCTCTAGGAAATAATGAAACATGCGATCTAGTACCATTACCAAAGGGAACGAAACTAGTAGGGTGCATATGGGTCTTTAAAAGGAAATTAGGAATCCCTGAAGTCGAATCTACGAGATTTAAGGCAAGGCCGATGGCAAAGGATTTCTAACAATAGTAATGGATAAACTATAATGAAGTTTTATTATCTGTTATGAAGCACAAAACAATTCGAGTTCTATTAGCCATAATGAGTTCGTTTAATTTGGAGCTTGAGCAACTTGATGTAAAACTGAATTCTTACATGGTAATTTAGAAGAAAAGAGGTATATGTTTCAGCTAGATGGGTTCCTTTACGACAACAAAGATCGTGTATTTTTGTTAAAGAAATATCTCTACGGTTTGAAACAGTCTCCAAGACAATGGTACAAAAAGTTTGATTCGTTTATAATTTTTCATGACTATGTTTAAAACTAATTTGATAATTGTGTGTACTTAAAGGAAATGTTTGATGGTTCATATATATATATATATATATATATATATATATATATATATATATATATATACACGCACACACACATACAAGTTGCTATATGTGGATGACATGTTAATTTCCGCTAAGAAAATGGTTGAAAGTAAAGAATTGAAAAGTGAGTTCAAGAAGAAGGATTTGGTGTAACGAAGAAGATAATGGACATGAAGATCTTAAGGGATAGAGAAGAGGATTTGTTGAATGTTTCTAAAAGGAAATATATTGATAAAATATCACAATATTTCTATATAGATATGTCCAAACCGGTATGCAAACCTTTAGTAGCAGACTTTGAACTTGGTCGTAACACTATACCAACTACAAATGAGGAGAGGTGTTACATGAGCAAAGTTTTATAATATAGTGACATTGGAAGTCTCATTTATGATATGGTATGTACTAAACCTAATATGGCTCATGCATTTAGAGTGGTAAGCATGTTTATGAGTAATTTGATAAGTAATCAAGTGGATTATATGATCGTTGAAATGAACGTCTAATATTTGTCTAGTTTATGATGCTAGAAAATCTCATGATAGTTTGGTTGGATATGCAGACGATCATGGTGGAGAATTGGTAAGAAACGATCATTTACCTGCTACATTTTCACCCTATTCAAATGTGCTATTAGATGGAAGGCAACATTACAACCGACAATTTCCTTATCCATAACCAAAGCAGAGTACATATCAATGACCGAAGGGATAAAAGAGTGTATATGGCTACATGTTATCATTTAGAGTCTTGGATTGAAGGTGGAGAAACCTACTTTGTATTATGACAGTGACAATGCTTTAAGCTTGGAAAAGAATCTATACATCATAAGCAGACTAAACATATTGATGTTAGATTGAATTTCATTCGTGATGTTCTTCAAGGACGTAGGTTCTCTATTGAGAAAATAATTACTAAAGAAAACCCCAAAAATATGTTGAAAAAGGCGTTACCAATAGAAAAGTTCAAGATATGATATTGTTACCGTTCTATATGTGAACCATTGACATTTGAGAATGACATTCTATATACGATTTGCAAAAGACTTCAACGCTGTAATGCGCGAGATTACTTAAGTATTAGTTCATTCTTAAAATCTAGATATCTGTTTTCGAATTTGCATTTAGAGGGTGTTTGAGATTACTTTAAAAACGACTTTTGGACTTTTCACTTTTCCAAAAAGTCAAAAAAGTTCAAAAGATATTTGAAAAGTTGAAAAGTTTTTTTTAAAACAACTTTTGGTCAAGGGAAAAAAGTTGGATTCTAAAAGTCACGGAATCATGACTTTGTGACTATTTAACCTCCTAAAAGCAACTTTTGTCTTTTGTCCATCCAAACATATTTTAAACCATTACTTTTGGGAAAAGACCTTTTACAAAAAGTTCTTTTAGAGAATTTAGTGTAGGCAACTAGTTATTACACCAAATTGGTGTCACCTCACATGACACATAAGCAATGGTGTTATAATACCAAGTGAGGAAATGATCACCATGATAAGAGCATGTTATAACACCAAAGTTTTTCCATTTCATAATTTTTTTGAGTTTCTTTTTTAGTTAAAACAAATATATTTTAAATAAAACATAATATATAAAAAAACATAATGTTTAAAAAAAATAACATAACATTTAAATTACACATAACATCCAAATTGAAAAAAAACATTACAATAAAAAAATATTATATTTTTCCTAAACAACACTATTCGTTATCGTTACTGTGGAAGATATAATCTGCTAAGTCCTCTCGAAGTTGTCTGTGTTTATTTGCGTCTTGAATGTCAATGACTCTATGCAAATATTCTGTTGTTCCTGGTTGAAATTGAACATGTTTGGGCTCCGTTGGGATATAATGTGCAATATTTCGCCCTTTATCTTCTACTACCATGTTATGCATTATGATACATGCATACATGATATATCATAGAGTTTCTACGTCCAATAGTCGTGCCGCATGTTCAACTATGTGCCACTTCGCCTTTAGCACTCCATAAGCATGTTCCACATCCTTACGTGCTCCTTCTTGTCTTCTCTTGATTTTTTTTCTCTTTCTTCAACCAGGTGTTGAAGTTGTCTGTGTTTATTTCCATCTGTAAGGTAATACCCATATTTGTATTCGTTTCCATTCACTGTGAAAGGAGCATCCAGGGCCTTTCCATTCAAAAGATTGTCAAAAATTGGCAACTGGTCAAGAAAGTTGATGTCGTTGTTGGAACCCGCAACCCTAAAAAATGCATGCCAAATTCATAAATATTGAGAAGCAAAAACCTCTAAAACCAACAAAGACGATCTGTGATGACCACTTGCGTATTTCCCTTTCCATGCTACTAGACAATTTTTCCATTTTCAATATCAATGCTTCCAATCATTCCGAGAAACCCATGGCGTTCTTCATGCGCCACATACAATTCTTGCAAATCATGCAACGGAGGTTTCTGCAAATATACATCTCTTTATGTTTCAACAACACCTCTTGACAATGTATACAAACTCTCCCTTGCATTTCTTTCATACATTCTCATATAGTCGTCCATGGTGTCGGGTGACTCCAGTGGCGTAGCCAATATTTTGTTTTTGGGCATGCCAAATAATTTACAAAATATAAACAAGTAGCAAAATACTTCAAACGATAATAAAATGTAACAATGTATGCATTTTTAAAGTAAATTGTTCATTTTAGTTGCACACTACGCTCTCTTACATCATTAAAATCATCTAAAATAGAGTCTAAACTAAAATTCTTAGCGATATATTTCTAGATGTAAAGAACTAGACTATCAACAATAAAATCACCATCCATCTTGTTACATAGTCTATTATTCTTTACAATTTTCATGGCGAAAAATGCACGCTCAGTAGTCGCAGTAGACACCGTAAGGGTCAACACAAGCCGAATCAATTTGTCAACAAGATAGTAATGACTTACTTTCCCTGTCTCTACCAAGCCTTGACATACTTCAACAATAGATAACAACTTTTCGAAAAATGGATGGTCCTTCACATAAGCTTCAAAGTGATTCAACTGAAATTTTAGAACATCTATTTCCTATTCTCTGAAATCAAGATAATAATATTTTTTGCAAGTTTGCAAATAGAATCAGAATTGAAGCGTTTATATCCCTCCTTTGGATTCAAAGCAAGACTAAGTTCTAAAAGCTCTACAACTCTTTCATTGAACCTTGTATCAATTTCCTGTAACTGAAAATCAATAGTTTCATTAAATATATCAAAATGATAGTGATGCTCAATAGTAGTATGACCTCCCTTCTTGTTGCTTCTCCCTTCAAAATAAGGATCTTTGAATTCAGGAATATCAATATCATGCTTCTTACAAAACTCAACGACATCATCAAGAAAAGTTGCCCATTCATTATCTGTAAGGGTTTCAATCAGTTTCTTTGTGCGGGAGACCATTGTGATTGCACTCATGATGTCTTGGGATTTTTGTTGTAAAGCTTGACAAAGAGTATTAGTAATTCCCAAAATTTGTTTCATCACATGTAAAATGAAAACAAATTCAAAAGATGCCATTCTTTTTAACGCGATACTAGCATCACCTTTTGTTTTATAATTAGAACCACTTTTTTTTTTTTTTTTTTTTTTTTTTTTTTTTTTTTTATGTTTTCCAAAACCATACAAGTTGGATTATACATCCGAAGAAGACTACTTACTAATAGAAGTAAAATGTGAGCTCCAACGAGTGTCTCCGACACGCTTTAAAGTACCAATTTGATTAGCCCCTTTACCCATATTAATTTCACCAGATTCTAACAATTCTGCAATTTCAGCAGCTTGAGCAGCTTGTAGCACATCTTGGCGTTTACAAGAAGCACTTATGACATTCACAATGAAAGATAAATTTTGGAAAATTCATGTATAGAGCTTACTTCTTTAGCTGCTGCAACCAACACAAGTTGTAACCGATGAGCCATACAATGTATATAATAAGCACATGGATAATCCTTAAGGAATAATACATGTAATCCCTTCCATTCACCACGCATATTGCTAGCTCCATCATACCCCTGTCCACGAAGATTCTCAACAATAAGCTCGTAAGAAGTAAGAGTTTCACATATAGAAGAATACAAAGTGGAAGATGATGTATCTTTGACAGGAAAAGATCAAAAAACCGTTCTTGTATGTAACCTTTCTTGTCAACATATCTAAGAATAATGGCCATTTGTTCTTTATTACTTTCATCACTAGCCTCATCCATGATTATGCAGTATTTAGAATCACAAATATCTTCAACTATCTTTTTTTGTACTTTCTCAGCAAAAACATGTAAAATTTCTTTTTGAACCTCATGTGAAGTGTATTTTGCATTGTCGGGGTGCATTTTCTAAAACGACACCTGCAACCTCTTCATTGTAAGAAGTTGTGTGCTTGATTAACTTAATGAAGTTGCCATGATTTTTTGAATCAATTTTCTCATCATGCCCTCTAAAAGAAATCCCCTGAAATGAAAGAAAACAAACAACATCTATTAATGTTTTCACCCTTAGCCTATTCTTTTCAAATTAATCAGCAGACTGTTTTTGCATAACTTTATCAATATGTATTGATTGATTCATCAAAGTATCATAAAACCGCACAACATTATAATGTTGAGAGTTTGGTATATCTCCAATGTGTTTAAAAAATGAAAAATATTTCCCTTTAACTTTGTTCCAATTTTTCAAAACCATTGGTTGTAAATGAATCATGACCATTATGGGTATTTGATTCTTCAAGAAAAATATAGCAATAAAAACAATATGCTCTATCTTTAGTTTTAGAATACTCAAGCCAAGGAAATTCGGAATACCATTTAGACTGAAAACATCGTGGATGACCTTTTGACCCAGATGGAGGATATTTAGGCAACACATATTGATATGGCCCCGATCTTAAGTATGCTCGTTTGATTTCATCCTTCATATTGGCTGCATATTTCCATATAGGTAGACGTAGGCTAGGTTAATGTTCAATAGAACAAAAGGTAGAATTCTCAACCGTTGAAGATGGTGCAGTGCTCTTAGCTGTTGAACATGGTAGAGGGTCATCATCTTCTAGAGGCGATTGAGGTTTCCCAACCGGTAATGATGATGATGAAGTGTTTTTCTCATCGCCTCTTGGTAAAACATTACGCTTGAAAATGAATCAAATCTTTTTTGTTTTGTTCCCATTGTTCAACGAAATCACAAATCACAAAAAAATTCAATTACAAACATAATCTTATATCTGTATACAAAGCAAACTTATATGTAATACAATAACACATAATACAATTATTCATATATCTATTTCATAACAATAATTAACAACCTAATTTATAAAATACATACGAATATACGATAAAAAATATAAAATCAATGCAAACCTCAATAATAAATTGGTTAGAACCAAGTCAATTAAAAATTAGACAAAATTTCACAATTGGTCCATGTGGTTTACAGAATATTGCACTTTGAGGATTTCCTAGCAAAAAATCACGCGACTGGTCCCTGTGGTTTTTAAAATTACATGAAAGGTCCTCCTGCCGTTAAATCTAACTTTTATGCCGTTAGATTTTAAGGAAAAAGACTATTTTTCCCTTGTACTAATATTGCAATACACTACAACCTCCTGCCGTTAAATCTAACTTTTCTGCCGTTAGATTTTAAGGAAAAAGACTATTTTTCCCTTGTACTAATATTGCAATACACTACAAACCTCAAGGACCATTCGTGTAATTTTCTAAATATGGAATTATATATATATATATATATATATATATATATATATATATATATATATATATATATATATATTATAAATTTCGCATTTTTTAAATATATAAATTATAAATATAAATTTTATATATATATATATATATATATATATATATATATATATATATATATATATATATATATATAATTTCAACAATTTGATAACTTTTTTTTTTTATCTTTTTGACATTTTGATTTCTATTTTTATTTTATAGTTTTAGTAATTTATGGCTTTTGTTATACTTTTATTTATTTTGAATCAAGTAATAAACTTAAATTCGATAAACCATGTGGAAATTATTTTTTCCTTTAATTTTTCTTATTTATGAATTGAAGCATTAATATTATTTTATTTTATTTTAATTTTATGTCGTTACTGTTAATATTTTTTATCACTCAATAGTTAATATCGTTACCAACTTTATGTTTGCATTTATCCTTATCCTTATTTGACCTTTTGTTTCTATTTTTGTTATAATTTTAATTATTTATTATTCTTCTATTGTTTTTATTTATTTTGATTCAAGTAATGAAAAATAGAAACACGAAAAACAAAAACTCAAACACCAAATTCTAATATACTCTAATATATTAATACATTTTAAATTTTCATCTTTTTTTTGGTTTTTTCGTATTTTTTTTTAATTTTTTTTGTATTATTTTTTTAAATTGTTCGTATTATTTTTTTTTAATTATTTCCTATTTTTATTTTTTTTGTTTCATTTTATTTTTCATCAACTTGATAACATTTTTTTGACCTTTTCCAAAAAGTGTAAAATGTATGAATATAGTAGAGTATATTACAATTTTGGTGTTTGAGTTTTTTTAGTTTTTTTTTTTTTAAATTTTGGTTATTTATGATTTTTGTAATTTTTTTTAATTTTCATTCGCGTAAATAAAATAGTTATATTTACAAATATAAATAAAGAAAATAAACATAATTTTTTTATTTACACAAATCAAAATAAAAAAAAAGTTACAAAAACCATAAATAACAAAAATTAATAAGAAAAATGCAACAAAAAAAAAAACAAAAAAACAGGAAATGTGTTAAATGTATCAATATATTAGAATATTTTACAACTTTGGTGTTTGAGTTTTTTTTTTTTTTTTTCATTACTTGAATCAAAATAAATAAAAATAATAGAAGAATAATAAATAACAATATATATAACAACAAAAGACGAAATAATGATAATGATAAATGCAAACATAAAGTTGCTAACAATATTAAGTATGGGGCATCAAAGTAAAAAAAAACCGTAACAACATAAAGTAAAAAAAATAAAAAAACATTAGCGTTTCATTTTATAATTAAGAAAAAAAAAGTTTCGATACGGTTTATCGAATTTAATTTTATTTACTTGAATCAAAATAAATAAAAACATTAAAAAAACCCATACATAACTAACATTATAAAAAAATAAATAAATAAAATGTTAAAAAGATTTAAAAAAATATCAAGTTGTTGAATATATATATATATATATATATATATATATATATATATATATATATATATATATATATATATATATACGGAATTTATATTTTTAATTTATATATATACAAAATTTCATATTTAAAAAATTACCCGAATGGTCCTTGAGGTTTGTAATGTATTGCAACATTGGTAGAATGGCAAAATAGTTTTTTTCCTTAAAATCTAATGGCAGAAAAGTTAAATTTAACGGCAAGAGGACCTTTCATGTAATTTTATGAACCATAGGGACCAGTCGCGTGACTTTTTGCTAGGAAGTCCTCAAAGTGCGATATTTTGTAAACCACATGGACCAATTGTGAAATTTTGTCTAAAAATTATATACAATATAAATAAAACAAACTGATTAATTAAGATAACAAGAAAAAATACAAACCTGGTGAGACTATGAACTGAAGATTAAACTTTGAAGCGTTCTATTGCTATAAGAAATTGGAACGACGAACGATAATCTAATACAGTTTCAAAAGCTTAATTAATTGAGATGCCGGCAAAAAGCGTTTCCCTAATGTTAAATGAGAATTTACGAAAAAAAAAAAAGAAAATAAAAACTTAAAAGTTGTAGACGGTGAGTGGGCCACTGTAGCCCAAAACCTTCTTTCACTAAAAATATTATATATATATATATATATATATATATATATATATATATATATATATATATATATATATATATATATATATATATATATATATATATATATATATATATATCCTCAAGTTATTAGGGTAGGCCATGACCCACTCTTGTATTCAATTATCTCCGTTGTGGTGACTCTCCTATAGCCATCAAACGAATGGCCGGAACACATTTCTGTAACATTGTAAACCCTCGTCTACTTCTAACATCATATCTCAATTGAAAAAATTTATATCTAAAATATAAATTAACTACAGTTTAAAAATATAATACATTTGTATTAAAATTAAAGAAACATGTAGTAAATTTGTATATATTTTGTTTAAAAGTATAGTAAATATGTATTAAGATTAAAGAAATGATACCGGCTTTCCAAGGTGTTGACGATCCGTAGGAACACATTCCAACTCAAACGAAAATCTTCTTTTGAAGTTTTTCCACCCGTATACACAATTATCCGCAAAGTAATCGCGATTCGTGTCCTTCCTCGTGATTTCTATTTAACATCGCATGTCTTGTTAGTAGTGGGGCTGAGTCTGGTTGTAGCAGCTTGTTAGTGTAATAATGATACATCATCTTGAAAAATATATCGTCATCAGAATCATCGGACGAGTCGAAATGATCCATAATTTTTTTTGAAAATGATTGAAATTATATAAAGAGAAAAAGAGAAATTGTGAGAAAATATCTATAAAATGGTAGGTATTTATAGGATAAATGATTTTTTTAATAGTTATTTAAAAAAAATGACCGCTAGCGACGGTTGGTCAACATTAAAACTTTAAAATTCAACTCGTTTCTTCCGGTTGTGACGCCAACGAGATAAGCTCTTAACGAGCTATAACGAAAGTGAGGGGGGGGGGGGGGGGGGGGTGTTCCCCGTTATAACGCTGTTGTGGCTTTGCCAGGTCGGCCATAACGAACAACTTTATGCCTATACCATTTAGTCTTACAAAAAGGACTTTAAAATTAAAAAAGTAATCTCAATTACACATCAGGAATTTTTTTTTATCATCTATATATAATTTATCTTTATACTTTACATGAATCTCTGAATGTGGATACATTTAGTTAATTAGGACTTTTCACTTTAAAGTCGCGTTCACTGTTTACCGCTGTGTTCATCGTTTACTCGTTCAATTACCTTTTTGCTTTGTGCGTTTGTTTGCAGTATGACATTGATTCATTTATGGACCTGGTGCTATGGCCTGCTGCATCAATGGCATCCACTTGGTCTTTAACATTAAGACAAATGTAAAAGAACGTTGGTAAAAAAATAGCATATAAAAAGCAGAGTAAATTACACGAATAATCCTTATGGTTTGGGGTAATTTGTATGTTTGGTGTTTTTTTTTTTTTTTTTTTTTTTTTTTTTTAATTTGGAAGGTCCATAATGTTTATTTTTGTTGCACGCTTGGTCGCTGTCTTACCTAAAAAAACTATTTTGTCATTGATTTTTTAATTTATTTAAATAAAAACACCCCCAACCTCACTTCCACCTCAACTTACCTACCCCATTTTATTTAAATAAATTAAAAAATTAAGGACAAAATAGTCTTTTTATGTAAGACAGGGACCAAACACGCAACAAAAACAAACAATAGAGACCTTTCGAGTTAAACAACTAAGTTAGGGACCAAACGTATAAATTACCCAAAATTAACCATGAGGACCATTCGTGTAATTTACTCTAAAAAGTATTTTTGGAAAACTTGTAGGAAAAAACTCAAAGAGCTTATTAATAAACTATATTATATAGCTTTTAAAAAAACTACCTTATAACCAAATACTATATATATTGCAATAGGCTAAAAAAATAAGCTATTTTATGCATGCTAAACACAACCCAAGTTTATATTTGATGAAAAAAAATAATTATATGAAAGAGTTGTGTATCGATAACATGCATGTAATGTCAATGTTCTTTGGTATTTATAGTATTAATGATGGTATTGGTGGTTGTGAGATGACAACTTATGAATACATGGGTGTCTTTTTCAACTTATTGTATCCACAGTATAGTATTGTAAGTTTGTAACAATATATTGACTCTGTCAACTATAAGCTATTTGATATTTGATGTGTTATTCGGAGGATCCGGACTCCAAAAATGTGCAGAATTGCTTTGGAATTCGTGACTCTGAGGGGGTACCCACTAAAAATGCACAAATAATTGACCCCAAAAAACTTAAGTTAAATTCGTGATGTAACATGGCTCATATAGTCTTAATTTTTATGTAGTCACGTAGACTTGTATATGATTATTTTGAGGTTGACTCACAAAACATCACAAGTCGGCTTGGCTAGCTAGTCTCCCCTAATTAAAAAAAAAACAAAAGAAAATAATTAAAATGACAACATTAGTTTTTACATATCCTTAATTGTTTATTGGAAAATAACAAATGTAGGAATAAGATTTGTCACAAATTATCCAATATAAGTCCAACATTTTTCAATTTTATGAACATTACGAACTAGATTAGTGACGTGAAATGTATAAATACAAGGAAAATCATCTTCTGACTCAAAATATGCTACAATTTCACGTCGATTAAAATGTTATTCGATATTTATTTTATTACTTCTTTTTTCTTTTTCTTTTGACCTTTTCTTTCCTAGAGGATAGATGATTGGAGGGTAGGGGAGAAATACTGAACGAGTTAGGACATTAAATTTCCATGAAATTTCCCACAGGAAAGACAAAGAAGATGTCATTTTCTAACAAATAATTAAAAAGGGTTAATTATATTCTTCCACCTTAATTTTATTTTCCTTTTCAAGAAAAAAAACCTTTACATTTTTTCCATATTTCCAATTTAGCTCTAACCATTTTCACATTTTCGATTTAGCCCCCACCTTTACATTTTTCTATTTTTTTGGGTTAAACATCAATAATAACTTTTTTTTTTCTAAAAAAAGCCCTTACATGTTATTATCTCTAAAGATTTCTTGTATGCATTTTCATAACCAAATGACATATGCTCCCAATTTCATGATAGTTTTAGAATAAATATAGAGAAATGGGGTTGTAAATCCGTTGCTTGACAATTACATTAATTCCACGTGACTTTATTAGTGTGGTCAAAAACATCTTGGACTGTAAATCCATTGTTTGACGATTGCATCTATTCTTTTCCACGTGGCTTCATTGATGTGGTCAAGAACATTATAGGCATATGTAATGATCTGGAAAAGTTCAACCAAAATGTGTAATGATCATCGATTTGATTGTTATGCATCTTAGGTTGAACTTTTCCAGATAATGGGTTATCGACTCCTAACGAGAATAAAAAAAATTCCAACAAGAACAGCTTTCACACTTCTTTCGCCATAACCAACATAAAAAACTTAATGCCGATAAACCTTGATCGAACCAATGATTATTACGCATCTTGGGTTGAACTTTTCCATATCATTACATGTGCCTATAATTAACCACATAAATGAAGCCACACCTCCATCAATGAAGCCACGTGGAAGAGAATTGATGCAATCATGAAGCAATGGATTTACAACACCATCTCTCTAGATTTACTCCAAACCATCGTAAAGTTGGATGCAAAATTTCAATTCTTAAAACTGATGTAAGAAATCTTCCAAGGTAACAAATATATAAGGGTTGTTTTAGATAAAATAATAAAGATGGGGTTTATCCGATAAAATAGTAAAATGTAAGGAGCAAATCGAAATAATTGAAAACTATAAGGGGCTGAATAAAATAAATGATAAGTGTAAGGGCCAAATTAAAATAATGGAAAAAACTATAAGTAGGTATGATTTATAGGTAGGTATGAAATGAAAAACAATGAAAACATTTCTATTTTTTATGTCAAAATAAATACACACTACAAACATAAACCTCACAACTTGTAAGACTCATATAAACCTACTCAAATCGAGGTAAAGATAAGGATTGGGATAATGTTGATAACATATTTGTTGGTGATTTTAGTGTCATCTCACATTTTGTATAATTGGGACTGACATGTGAGCTAAGGGGCTTATCGTTTGTACTATATATTATATGTTTGGTGAATGCGGAGTGCATGCATATATAAGATCGAATTATAAGCCGGTACAAAAGAAATGTGGGGGTCAAGGGGGGATGTGCCCCTTTGTAGGGTCATAGGGGCAGCGCCTCTAGCAGGGTCCAAGGGGCAGATCCCTTGGCGTTGGTCCTGCTGGATATATAACCTTTTCTTTAACTCTTCTTCTAGATGAATACTCAAAATTCTTTGCGATTTGACTTGTGTTTCTATGCCAAGATACACAAGTGTCATTTTGGATTATCCTAGACTGGATTTTCTATAACCCAGACATAGAGTGAAAATATCAATTTAGAAAGTGAACAAACACGATCCATAAGGAATTCGGATTTCCACAATCACCCTACTCTCATATATCCCCCAACAATGACAAATTACGTCTTCATGGTCTCTTTGTTGCAACTTACCTACTAAATCTTGCAATTTAATTCGTTCCTCTAATATAAATAATTAAATATGATGTTCTAGAAATCATACTTTTAAATTGTATGATTGGATATATAATATCAACAAACACAACCATATGATGTTCTGGAAATCATACTTTTGAATCACAGAACCTTTGATGTAGGAGATAACAATAAAAACATATTATTATTCTGTGTATCCACATGATCCAGTCAAGACAAATGAGGCAATCAACTTGATTAGATACGTGCTTAATCTTCTTTGTTGTGGTTGATAAACTACAAAGAAAGAGGGAAAGTGAGTCGTCAATTGTGGTTGGAGGTAGGCTTAGTGTTTAGGAATAATATTTCTTAATTCGTTATTATCACACAACCCACACTTTAAATACATATCTTGTTGGGAAAGACTTCCAAAACCTTTTCAAGCCTGCCCATATAGTATAAGTGTAACATCCTTAAATTAGGCTAACATAATTTTTTATTAAATATAAAATAAATATATAATATAAACATATATATATATATATATATATATATATATATATATATATATATATATATATATTTGAAAACATTTGTGTTTATAAAGTCTAATTATAGTGAATTAACATTTATTTGTGTCAAATATATAAACTAACGCTAAAATGGTAATTTAGACAAGAACATAGTGTTGACCCATATTTGACTTGATTAACTCTTGTTTTTTTGAAACAACAAGAGAAATATATATATATATATATATATATATATATATATATATATATATATATATATATATATATATATATTAAATAGCAACACTTAGCAAGAAGCTAAGGCGCAATGTGCAAAATATACAAAATGTCCAAATAAAATTACATATTAGAAATGAAATGAGAAAATGATGAGATACTCCAGTTCACCTATCTTCCGCACCTAAGCTTACTTCTATGTTTTCACCATAAATAGCAGAGGGATATAACATTATCTGCCGCCTTTGTGAGTGGGATTCTCCATTCTTTGAATAATATGTTATTCCTTGCAATCCAGATATTCCATAGTAAACAATACACAATGGAGTTGAAGATTGTTCTTTCCCTTGGACAGTTTCCCCAGGAGGCTGCAAAATCCATGAACTCCCTATAATGTAAATATGAAACAAACTAGATAAATTAATCCATTTTGGGGCAAATGTTGGAAATAGAGGAATTAAGGGTGCAATATGTCAAGTTAGTAAAAGTTCATATACTAGTTACTATTTTCGATACCTATTCCTCGTTTAAACAACTTTGATAAATTAAGAAGGGAGAAATGTCGATCAAGAGAGATTTGGTAAAGATCTAATAGCACCAACGATGAAGCATTGGAATCGGAGAATTAGCGTTCAATAAAAAGGCGTTGGGAAGGTATAAAACTCCTTCATCTTCTCCATATTGGATTTAAGGCTTGGAGGTTTCTCAAAATCCCAAAATTGTTAGTGATATGTAGTTCTAATTGGTTTTCTAAGCTTGCCTCTAGCATTTATATCTCGAACTGCATGAAAAATCTTATTTGAAGTGTTTGTTATGGATTTTGGGAGTTTTGTGAAGCTTTGGAGCTCCATAAACAGTGAATTTAATATATATTTTGATTTGATGAAATCGATAGCTAATCTAGATTTCTTATGATATGTTAACACCCTATCCAAGTAATGACTTCATCAAATCGTTTTGAAACCAATGAAATCGTATTTGAATTTCAATGTTAATATAGAGCTTCAGTTGTGGGTTGTAGCTTTAAACAATATTTCTACTCAGTTTTGAATTATTTAAATTTATGAAAATGTTATGAATTGAAGCATAAGGTCACACTGAAGCTTGAAAGTTAATGATTTAGTTTTGTTAAAGGTTTATAAAGAAATTTGGAAATTATCTGACTCTCAAAATGTAGATTCAAGTTTTGAATATTCCAATGATGGAATCATCACTTCCAAGATATAAATTCATGTATAATTAAATTATTCAAAGATTCATTAAGATGTTTTGATGATTATCTAATAATAGAGATTAAGTTTATGGAGTTTTCCTTGACGAATTTAGAACTTATGAGAGTTCCATAACTTTTTTATTGAGAGTGTTTTGATGATTCTTTGGGCCCCCCTTTAAGATCTTGAGGTATTAAGCTATTAAACACGAATTCATTAGGTAAATTACATATAACTAATTAAAACATAAGTTAGCTAGTATTATTTCACCTTATGGAAGCAATTTGGTAAGATATAGAGGGATTGAATTCATTAGGGGCAAAGTACAATGTTGAAATGATAAATTTAACATGTTTATGTGCCTACTGGGCTAAGCCCGATATAGCTCAAACCCAAGGCAAACTAAACCCTAGTGGGTTTAGTCTCATGATATCATATATTTTACATAGTTATATTATGCGATATCGAGTACATTTATGCTATGTTTTGATGTAATTTAGGATAATAGGTGCTTAAAATTCTTTAAATTAATATTTTGTAGATTATATACATTGCTAAGACAAAAGGATCTAATTGGTGTGTTGTTAAATTGGATTTCTTTAATATTAGTCCAAAGGTGGATTTGAAGATTACATGTCGCGTTCCTTACCATGTAGACCACGCGTTGAGCTGCCATTACTTGATAAATAAGTGATGTAACATCCCAAAATCACAATAAATTTTTTATTTTTAATTAAAGAGAAATCATTGTTTTCAAGCAAACCTAAGTCATAAAAACCCAAGATTAAGTACAAATGTTCCAAAATCAATGTATCATAACATCTCCAAAACATGTCACCGAAGGATGTGTATGATCACGTCTTTGCTTTTCCCCTGATCATCTAATGTGCCTGAAACCATAAAATCAAACAGTAAGCATGAAGCTTAGTGAGTTTCTCAAATACCACAACACAACATAACATATATACAATCATGCATGTTTGGTCCAATCGGTCATCATACCAGAATACCCTTGAGTCCACAACCATCGGGCCAGATTAATCCTGAACCAATCAGTCATCGGACTGGAATGCCAATGTGAAACTGGTCCAATCATTCATCGGTCTAGAATACCCTCGGGTCCACAACCATCAGGCTGGATTATCCCCGACCCTATAAGTCATCAGACTTATAACACCCGTTATTAGGTAATTTTACTTTTCAGTCTTTTATGTTTTAAAGCTTGTATATATGGCCCTTACGCTGGGCGCACAAAGCCTACGTCAGGCATAAGTCAGCAAAGATTTGGCGGGTCAAGACTTAAGTATGTTGAGCGTACATATAGGTATGCCGGGCGTACGTACGTTTTCTCTAAAATCTAATTCCTTTGGGTGTGAGCTCTACTTAAGCAACATAAACCCTCTTGGACCTTCTCATGACCAACCTCCATATTCCCCAAACCCTAAAATCAAACCCCAGTGTGTGAAAGAGATTTTTGATGCTTGGAAAGTGATTCTTGTGTGTTTGGTGTTAGAAAGAAGATCTTTCAAGTGGAGGTGGTGCATTCTAGCTTGTAGATCCAGAAACTCCATCTTCTTGTGCACCTTTTACAGGTATAAAGTTCACATCTTGCAGCTTAGTTAAGTAGACCTTGTTTAGTCTTGCATTTTGGTTATTTTTGTCCCAAATCTTGGATCTTTGTGAGTATGGAGTACTCCAAAGCTATTATGATGTCCTTTCAGACATTCTAAGATGTCTAGAACCATAAAAATGCTAGCCTGACCATTTCCTTTCTTCCATGCAAGAGTTGTGGGGGGCGGGGGGGTTTATGAAGTAAAAGTGATGGTTTTTGAGTTTTAGATCATTGTAGCCATGCAAAGGCTTAAAGTCAGAGACTTTATGGATTAAGATGTTCTGTAGGGGCCAGATCTATGTTTGGAATGGATGTCTTAAGGATGAAGACATTTTGCACGAAGGTTGTAGGAACAGCTTACGTATGCTGTGCGTACGCCTGGCTACGCCCCACATAGCCAGATAAGAGATTGTTTTCTGGTATTGCACTCTACGCCCATCGTAGAGTTGAGTACGTTGAGCGTACTGACCAGTTTGACTTTCATTGACTTTTGTGGAACTTGACCATTTATGTGTAACATCGTAAGTTTTCAAACAAAATTTTCATTTAAAATCACATAATTATCACAACGCATTTTACAAAAATCCTATTTATTTAATTTACCAAAATTAACTCCATAAGTATTTAGTTAACAATCCAGGATCCTCAAGATATAGCTTCTTTTCAGGTGTGTACAATCAAGCCGGTGCCTTCCCGTGATTCTGATAAAAACCTAAAACACATAACACATAACACGGTAAGCACGAAGCTTAGTGAGTTCCCCAAGATACCACACACACAACTGATTAGCCACTCGAGGCTATATCACTGTAAGATCCTCCGGTCAATGTGTCTCAGTGGGACCCTCCAGTCCCACGACTTGTTAGACCCCCTGGTTCGGTCTGTAAAGCTCCGCATAGCATAAATCACAAAGACATAATGCACAACATGATTCACAAAACATAAGGCATGATAAGATAATACTCAATGTAAGCACATAAGACACTACGTTCACACATAAGTACCACTCTAGGTAAAGTATAATGAGAAGACTCACCTCGAAAGCTTACAAGTGATAATCTGCACACGGAAATCTCAAACTAGCCTCCACCTATCACATAGGATAAATATCTCTAATTAATACTCTATTCATACTCAATACCAATAGGTTTCCCTCTCTTTCTCTTTCTAACTCCTGGATTGGGTAAAAGACCATTTTACCCCTCCATGGTCTCCATTACTCATTATGACCAAACCCTAAAGTCAATAGAAGTCAAACTCGAGTCAACAGTCCCTGTTTGACCCAACTCGCCGAGTGCATCTATGTGACTCGTTAATTCCCCTTGTTTCTTCTGTCATATCACAAAAATCCACCTTGACTCATCGAGTTGTCTCGCCAACTCACTGAGTCACCCGTATCTAGACCCATCAGGGAAAAACCCCAGCCGACTCGTCGAGTCAGCTTATAGATGCGACGAGTCTCTTCAATCTGATTTCTCATTCAGACAATTCAAAGCAGATCTACTACTCCAAACATTAGATCTAGTATCCCAAGTCCCCATTGTCATGTAAAGCCTCAATCTTTACGTTCATGCATGGTAGTTTTTGCTCCAACATACCGAAACATGTTCTCACAATGTGTTAAGCACAATATCCTTCATATGGGTGAATAAAGTTGGGACCTTTGGACTCTAGGGACCTCACAAGGTCCAGATCTGAGGTCTAATCCTCAAGACAACTCTACAAGCTCAAAACCCCAAATAAAGGTGGCATAAACCCTAACCTTTCAAAAAATCAAGAGATCTATCCACAAGAATGATAAAGGTATGAACTTTTCACCTTTTACAGAAGCTCTTGGATGCCAAACAACATATCTAATAGCCTCTTCTTGTTCCTAGATTGAATTCCATTTCTTCCCCTCCAAAGATGTACCAAAATACTCAATATAAGTTCAATATTCTCTCTTTTAGCTTAAAAAGGCGACTAGGGTTTCTCTCAGTGACGTTGGGCTACTCATGAGCCGCAAATGAGGCTATAAGTTTCTTTATATAGACCCTAAACCCGGGGATTTAGGGTTTCACCACCCAACACCTACTCGGCAAGTTGGCACATTGAATTGTCAAGTCCGTTCATTAAACCATGTGGATACTTGACTCTACTCGACGAGTTGGACTCACAACTCGTCGAGTCGTCCCATAATTCTCAAAATTTACTCTTACCATAAGATACCAGAAAATCCGGATGTTACATTGTGTATTAAGTGGATGGTGAGGGGTAAAATGGTATTTTACTCTAAGTGTGGACTAGACTTGTCTTGGGCTTAGTAGTGTGTGTGAAAATCCGCTAATTATTAATTAAGGTTAATTGGTGTATTTATTTAGGCGGAGTCTAGTTCCGACAGTTCGGGTGTGAGTTGTATCAGTCCTCAGTACCAGGTGAGTCTCCTCACTTATTCTTACTTGTGTGGTAGAATAGTTGTATATCTGTGATGACCAGCTGGGTCTTAATGCTATTACCGTGTTTGTGTTGTTTATATGTGTTGAGACTTCAAGTAGACTCCAGGGTTGCTAATAACCTAAAGTGTAACATTTGAGATTTGGTATGTTTCTTTTTAACCCTTATTGTAAAAATTCCTCTCAATTTAGTCCATAGCTAGTACGCTGGGCGTACTGGCTCATTTCAGGATTGCAGGTTCACCCACATACGCGGGGTGTATGTGGGAGTATGCATGGCGTACACAATGCAAAGAAAAACCCTAATTTTTATGGTTTGTTCCCTATAAGCAACTTAAGACACCCTTGGAACTTCTAATGAACAGCCTCCATCTCTGTATACCCTAAGATCGAAACCTTAGTTGTCATTTGTGAGATTTGAGCTTGAAATTGGTGGTGTTTTTGGTGAAGTATAAGAAGAAAAACACTTGGAGGTTTCTTGGGAGTGGCTTGAGCTTGTAGATCCAGAGTCATCTTCATCTTAGCAAGCCATTTGACGTAAAAAAAAACTTTCATCTTGATGGTTCTTTATGCTAGATCCAACTTAGGGTGTTATTTATGTAATTTTGGGTCTTTTAATCCAGATTTGAGTTTATGGTCTACTCCAAAAGCCATGGAGGTTAGATCTTAGCACATTTGAGGTCCATTGTCCATAAAAATGCAACCTTTATGAGTTATTTTGGTCCATGCATGTATTAGGTTCCTTGTTATGGTTCTCTTTGAGTTTTGGGTCTTATTAAGACATGCATGAGAGTAAAGTTGTCAACATTATGTGTTATGTCACCATTTGGGATCAGATATGAGAGTTTAGCATAATGGCTTAACCGATTAAGTGCTTAATGGGTTGGATTGGTTGTCTGCAGAGTACGCGGGGCGTACTCAGCTCGTATGATGCTCGCACTACTCAACTGTTTGACTTTAGGTTGACATTTAGGATTTGGGCCTTGTTGGGCCATTGGACTTCTGACTTTGGGCCATGGATAGACTTTGGGATTTATTGGATTTTGGTTAATGATGGTTTTTTGGCTCAGTTAGGATGTTGGACCATATTGGGCCTTAGGATGCCATTTAAGAAATTGGCATTTTGAGCAAATTGGTTGGGCCTTGGTTTTGGGCCAAGTAAGAAAAGGGTAAAAATGGTATTTTACCCTGGATGTTGGGCAAGTAATTTAGATTCTTGATTATAGGTCGAGATCCAATTATTAATTGGATGTTACTTGATGGTGTTAGCGTGCAGAGATTTTTCGAATCAACAAACTAAGATTTTATTTGATAGATTCAACAGCTAGAGGTGAGTTTCCTCACTATGTTTAGCGGGTCGAAGGCACCAATGCTGACCCATGGTTTATTATGATTAGGATGATAGTTGTCTGTATAACTTTGCATGTATGTTTTTCTGATATGTTTATCGAGCGGAGCATGATGATTATTTTGTATGTTATTTATCTTTGTGATTTTTGCATGTGTTTATGTGTTTGTATGTATATTGGGGGGGGGGGGGGGGGGCGATGCCAGGTGGGGGCTGATGACTGACAAATCTGTTTCGAGCAGGGCCCAATGATGAGCAGGGCCCATTATATGTCAGATATGTATGGTATGTGGTATTTTGCGGAACTAAATAAGCTTTGTGTTTACGGTTTCCAGTTTATGTTTCAAGTACTTCTGGTTCGAAGGGGAAGAGCTCGGGATGATTGTAGTGCACACACCACGTTGTTTCGCATTTTATATGACTCTGATTGTACTTGGATGCTATTGGATATACTATGATTTCACTATAGTTTTATGATATTGTTATGGATAATGGTTTTATTAATATAAAAATCATAATTTTTGGTCTTAATTTTTGGGACGTTACAAGTTGGTATCAGAGCCTTAGTTTGAGGGATTCGGGCATACTCTCGGGTGTGTCTGAACTTAAACTGAGCGTTTGGTAGATTTTTTTCAAAAAAGAAATGTTTTATAGAAGGGTTTTCTAATAAAAGAAAATGGGTGTGGTGCATGAAATCGATCAAGCTCTAGTAAGTTTTCTCAAAATACCCATACATGTTTTATGATATGCTTTGATTTGTGAATCTGTGAATCGCATGCTAGTTAGGGCTAAGGATTTGCTCAGGATTTCATGATAGAATTCTAGGAGAGATTCCTTTATATGCCTACTATATGAGCATGTAGACTTGCATGCCAGTATTGATATGTCAGTGATATGATGACCTGTTTAGGTTATGCTTGTTCCGATTATACTAAATGCTTGAATGTTGTTTGCTTTGTGATTTTAGTAGTTTCCATTTATTTCAGCTAACTAGTAAGCGAATATACTAAGTTACATATTGTTGAGACTACATAATTTTAGAAGGTTAGGTTTTAACTCTATTGCACGACTCTTGTTTAAGTCCAACCGTTGTACTGTGAGACCTTTCATTCGAAGAATTATCTAGTGCCAGTGATGTGTAATTGTATTTGTGAGACTACATAATTTTAGAAGGTTATGTTTTAACTCTACAACTGATGGCTGGGAGTAGTGTGGTGGTTGCCCAAGTAAAACCTAGGAAAACATTTAGTACCGGGAGCCTTGTATTTTTGAGGAATATATGTATGGATAAAGAGTGACTTGGAGGATTCAAATCAATCCTTGAGGAAAATACGGATATATGTGGAAGGTAGTATACGTCCGTACTACTGGAAGCAGAAGATCTGTACTCGAGTCAAGGAGAGCTGCGATGATACCAGGAAACTTGTAGAGTATGAGACTACTAGACATATATTTATGCGTGTTCTGATGGTTTGAATGCTCTATTTTCAGTATGGTAACCCTTCGAGGAAGACCGGTTAGTGGTTCTGGTACTGATGAGGGTTCAGCTTCGGGTTCTGGAGCCGGACAGTTGGATGATCAGATGTGGGAGCTCATATCGTTTGAGATTACCCGCAATATACTTGAGTAGACTCCTGTGATCTTTGGTATAGTCAAGGAGAGCATTCTAAATATTTTGGATGAGCTCTTGTGTAACGTCTGGTTCCTAGTATGCACTTTATTTATTTATTTATTCATTTTGGAAGGGCTACTCGATGGGTTGGTGGCCCTAAATCGTCGTGTAGAAGGCAATATATGCACGAGTTTTATGTGAGCTACTCGACGATTCGCAACCCTGACTCGACAAGTAGGACAGGCTGGATGAAACCCTAATCTCGAAACCCTAATCCACATTGAGTGGTCTTGAGCTATTTCTTGCCATTTTGAGTTTTATTTGTGCTTTTTGAAGCTTGTGGAAGAAGAAGAAGATAGAAGGCTCAAGGCGGAAGAAGTAGATCCAGGAACTACACTCCATTTGCTACAATTTATGGTAATCAAGTCTCTAACTTGATCATTCTTCTCTTAGATCTAATTGTTTCCATTTTATGAAGGTTTTTGTTCAAGAACCTTGGTCCTTGGGATTGGGACATCCCAAGAGACTTATATCTCATATCTAGGATCTTGGAAGGGTTCCATGGCGTAAAGGTGCAAACTTTGTGACCATGGAAGCCCCATGCAAGCTTATAAGCAAGTTCATGGCCTTTTTAGCCCTAAAAGACCATGAATGGAAGGAAAGCTTGGGACATTATGTGCCCAACAAATGTTAACAACCTAGATCTAGTGTATTTTCCTTGGTTAGGGTGTTATGGATTTTGGACCAAGATTCATGCTTTAGAGAAGCCAGGGTTTGGGTTAAACCCATTAAGAGGGACTAAGGACGGGTAAAGTTGGAAACTTTACCCTTAAGAGTGTATTTCCATTATGTAGATGAAGTTAGGAGTATAGATCTAAAAGGTAGGAGCTTAATCCATTGAGATGGCTCAATCAGATAGGGGAACTGGGTGAGTCCAGGAAAGGACTGGATGAGTTGAAGCGGGCTGTCCCGATCTTTATGATAGGAAGAACTTGACGAGTTTGTTAAGGGACTCGATGAGTTGACTTAGTTGACCACTTGTCTGAGTTATTCATGAACTCGCCAAGTTGGGTGATGACTCGACGAGTTGGGGTTGACTGGGAGTTGACCTTGACTTTGATTTTGACCTGGATCTTGACTTTGACAATGGGTAAAATGGTCATTTTACCCTAAGAAGGATTATTAGATTTTGATTAAGTGTTGTTATGGAATTGATAGTTGGAGAGTCGTCGGAGCAGCAAACAGGGATTCCTCACTCGAGTTTTCAATAGTCAATCTTGCGAGGTGAGTTCCCTTTCAGTAGGAATGGGTAAAGGCACTAAGGTCGGCCCGTATATGTGATATGTTAGTAGCTGAGTGTGGGCAGGGCCCGAATCTCCTAGCATTCGAGTGTGGGCGGGTGTAACATCCCAACTGTCAGGTATCATTATTATTCAATTTAGGCTTCATGTTTTAAGGCCTACTCGACGAGTAGCAGTGGGATGGGACACATCATTTAATGATTTAACTTAGCGAGTCTGGTAGGGGACTCGACGAGTAGAAGTTGGCAGGGGAAACCCTAAATTTCAGGGTTTTGCACCCTATATATTGGACCATTAGCGCCTCCCACTGTCTTTTATCACCCCTTGAGAGCCAAAAACCCTAATTTTCGTGTGTGTGAGCCTTGTGAGTGTTTTGGAGCTTTGGAAAGTGATTTAGTGAAGGAAATTTGTAGACCAAGAGGCTAGCATCAAGGAAATTTGTGTGGATCCAGAGTCTGCTTCAGTTTGGGCACATTTTTGAGGTAACCAGCTGATTACCTTGATCTCTTTCCTCTTAGAATCTCTCTTGTGTAAAGTTAAAGTTTCTTTAGCTTATTTATGAAGGGATTATTGTGTGGGAGCTAAATCTGAAGTTGAAACTTCATATCTGAACCTCCCTTGGGTCCTAAGTTCATAAAGTTTCCAGTATGGTCATGAAAGAACCCTTCCTTATGAGTAAAGCCTCATTCCAAGCTTGGATTCGGATTTTGGGGCACATAAATACGTAAAGGTAGCAACTTTATGTTGCTAATGCACTCTAGGGACCTAGATCTACTGTTTGGATCGTAGGAATAGTTCATAATCGCTTGATCATGGGAGTATTCGTATAGACTTGGCGAGTTTGGAAGATGACTCGGCAAGTCGAGTAGGGTTTTTGTCCGAATTGGTCCCACGTGGACTCGGCAAGTCTGGGAGATGACTCAACGAGTCAGTTTGGATTTCCAAGCATAGGGTCGCGTATTGACTCGGCGAGTCTGTTAGAAACTCGGTGAGTTGAGTCGAGTAACTCTTGAATCATTAGGGATTTGATGGAGGGAAAGTTGCACTCAGCAAATAGGGCAACATGGATTGTTGGCCATTGACCAGTGACTTTGACTTTGACTAGGGAGTGTCTTGTGCCTTCCAAGGGCTTTTTGGTAATTTGAGTAATTATTGAGTGGACCACTTATGGGTACATGCGAGGTGGTTGAAGCTATATCTCGAGGTGTGGACAATATTATTCCGAGTTGATAGTGTGATGAGTTATCCTCACTATATCACTAGGGTCTAAGGCACCAAGGCCGACCCTTTAGGTTGTTATTCTGATTATATTATGCTGTATGTGGTTATGATATGTTAGATCAGTATCCGGATAGACATGATGTTGTTATGCTTTATGATCCGTTAGGATTGGTATGTTAGTGGCCTGGTTAGGTCGGTATTCTGGTTATATGTGATTGCTATGATAGATGATCTGTGAGATAGTTATATCTAATATATATATATATATATATATATATATATATATATATATATATATATATATATATGCCAACATATGTTATTTATGTGCACATGGTTATTTGTTTGATGGTTGGGTTGAGGTGGTCCTGCTTTGTGCTGAAGGCCAACACACCCGACTAACGGTCCGGATAGACTGTGGGCCCTGCATGACGGTCCAGTCATACCGAAGGCTCAGGATAGATCCAGATAGACTATAGGCCTTGCAAGGAGGTCTAATCAGGCTGAAGGTCTAGTATACATGTTGTTGTTACCTGTTATTGATATGGTATTATCGGTGTAGTATGGGTATTTTAGGGATAACTCACTAAGCTCTTGAGCTTACATTTTCAGTTTATTGTTCCAGGTACATCAGGAGATCGTGGCAAGGCAAAGACGTGACTCTATCGCTCCTCATCTTTATGATTTTGTTTCTGGGACACTCTGATGAATAATATTTTGAAAACAATTTGTATAATACTATTTGGTTTTTAATGGATGAAAAAGTTAAAATCTAGCTTAAATTTTTGGATGTTACAGCAGGGCCCGAATCTCATAGTATTATTTGAGTATAGTTATGTGATTGATTGATATATATACTTATTGTTTGTGTGATACTTGTATGCATGTTAGTAGCGGAGTGTGGGCGGGGCCTGAATCTCCTAGACAACGGAGTATGGGCGGGGCCCAAATCTCCTAAACAGCAGAGTGTGGGTGGGGCCCGAATCTCCTAGACAGTGGAGTGTGGATGGGGCCCGAATCTCCTAGACAACGAAGCGTGGGTGGGGCCCATATCTCCTAGTTGTATGTTATTTGTATGGTATGTGGTAGTTTGGGGGAGCTCACTAGGATTCGTGCTTACGATTTTCAGTTTTGGTTTCAAGTACTTCCACTAGCAAAGGGAAGGGCTCGGGATGATTTACTCTGATATTTGATATGAGATTTTGATATGTTGACAAATATTATGATATTTTGAGACACATGGATTATGATTTCATACTATAGCGATGATATTATGGTTTTAATAATGATTTAAAAACGAAATTTTTGGTTTGTATTTTTGGGACATTTCAAGTTGGTATCAGAGCCTTGGTTTGAGGGATTCGGGCACACTCTCGGGTGTGTATGAACTCAAACTAAGGACTTGGTATGAAAATTTTCAAAAGGAAATCATTTTTATAAAAAGAATTTAGAAAAGAAAAAGAATTTGGAAAGACAAAAGAACTTTGAAAAGAAAAAAATTTGTGGTGCATGCAATCAGTTGAGCTCAAGTAAGTACTCCAAAATTACCCATACAAGTTTATGTTATGATATGATTTTCAGCTTTATGAGAACTGCATGCTAGATTAGGACTAAGGATCTAGGAAGGATGCCTTATGTGCCTGTTATATGTGTATCAACTCTATGAGAACTACATGCTAGTACAGATTAGTCAGGGATAGCCTGAGAAGTATATGCGTGATTATGTGTACTCCATGCTCGAATGCTACTTGATTTGTGCTTTTAGGAGTTCTAGTTATCTTTTACTAACTAGTAAACAAATATGCTAAATTACATATTGCAAGGACTAAATAATTTAAGAAGGTTAGGTCTAGCTCTATTTCGCAGCTCTTGTTTGAGTCCAACCGTTGTAGGGTAGGATCTTTCATTCGAAGAATTATCTAGTCTTAGTGATATGTAATAGTATTCGCGAGCTAATTAGGGGAGGATAGCAGGGACTTTTTATGCAACTGATGGCGGAGAGTGGGATGGTGATTACCCTAGGGCTAGCCTAGGATGATAGTAGCAGAGAGCAGTAGTGGTAGAATGGACTTGGTGGAGTCAAGGCAGTTCTTGAGGAAAATACGGATAGATGTGGAAGGTAGTATGGGCTCGTACTACTGAAAGCATAGGATCCGTACTCGAATCAAGGAAGGCTGAGTTGAATCCATGGAACTTGTAGTTTATGAGATCCCTCGAGTTATGTTTAGTATTCTGATGTTTGTTATGGTGTGTTCTTTTAAGAATGGTGGTTTTACGCCATAGACCAACAGTTGGCACTTCAGGTGCCGGTGAGGGATTAGCCTCAGGCTCTAGGGCAAAGCAGCTAGACGAGCAGACTAGGGAGTTCATCTCCTCAGAGATCATGCGCAGTATTCTTGAGCAGACTTCTATGATCTTTAGTTCGATCAATGAGGGTATCCTGGAGCTTATGGAGGAGAGATTGAGTGCTTTCCGCACTAAGGTGGTGGCCATGATGGTGTTGCACACACTCACTTTTTGGGAGTTCAGAGCATGTGGAGCTCCCGACTATCATGGGGCTCGGGACCCCATTACGAGTATTAGATGGTTGGCTGATGTCGCCAACGCATTCTGCACCAGTAAATGTCCCGATGGGGACAAGGTTAGACTAGCGTCCGGTCTTCTAAAGGACAGGGCACATGACTGGTGGGAGGAGGTCAGACATGCTATTGGGGATGATGCCAAGTTGGACGCGATGACATGGGGTGACTTCTCGGCCAGGTTCAGAGCCGATTTTGCACCTATGATAGAGGTGCAACAGTTTGCTAGGGAGTTCCAGGATTTACAGCAGACTACTAAGATGGTGATGAAGATCACCACTAAGTTTAGGGAGAGGGCCCTTCTTGTTCCGCAGTATGTGGCGAACGAGGAGATGAATAAGGCCTGATATCACGAGATGTTGAGGAGTGACATTCGGCAATTTGTGATCCGATCCAGCTGAAAAATGTTGGAGAATATGATTGCCAGAGCTAGAGAGAGAGAGATAGAGAGAGAGAGAAATTGACTTAGAGATGGAGAGGAAGAGGAAACCGAATGTGGCATCTGTTATGGAGGGTTCGGGCAAAAGGCCCAAGACAGATTCCCGAGGGATGGGCCAGCAGGGACGAGGCCACTGCGACAAGTGTGGCATGGGGCACTATGGGCCGTGTAGGGCGGGTAGTTCGGGCTACTTTAAGTGCGGCCGAACGGGACATATGAGCAGGGACTGTACAACCACCACCACCACCACCACCACTACAACATCTGATTTGATTTGCTTCTAGTGGAATCAGAGGGGCCAAAAGCGGTCCTAGTGTCCGAGCTTGGCATCAGTAGGACAGGTGGCAGCACCCGCTCTTGCTACATTGAGGATTACAGATGGCCGACAGGGCTGTGTTGAGGCACCATTAGCAAAGAGTAGAGCTTTCTAGCTGACAGCAGAGAAGGCACGTGCAACACCTTATCCTTATCTCTTTATTTACATTGATTGTTACTTATGTTTATATGTTTTGTTATAGGATCGTTCCTAGTGAATGGTATATCAGCGTTGGTATTGTTTGATTCGGGTGCCACCCGATCTTTTGTGTCGCTCGCCCTCAACAATGATTTACAGGAGCTTCGAGGGAGCTAGATTGCCCACTTGATGTAGAGATAGCAGGTGACAGGACCGTCAGGGTCACGAGGGTTCACAGAGGATGTACGTTATAGCTTTTCGATCAACAGTTTTCAATAGACCTGGTTCCTATTCCCCTGTGTGGGAACAAGGTCATAGTGGGTATGGATTGGTTGAGACCTGTTGGGACCGTGATTGGCTGTGAGCAGCAACTAGTGAGGTTTCGGACTCCTAGTGGGGGAGAGTTAGTGATCCAGGTTGAGAGACCACATCACAGACCGGTTTTATGTTCAGCAGCGAAAGCGAGGCGCCACCTTCAGCAGGGTTGCACAGGTAACGTCGCTTATGTCATGGATACCCGGGAGAAGGGTAAGGCGATAGTTGATGATGTACCGGTAGTGAGAGAGTACCCGGATGTATTCCCAGAGGAATTACCTGGGATACCTCCGAAGAGACAGGTTAAGTTTAGGATTGACCTGGTCCTTGGTGCGGCTCCAATAGCCAAGGCACCATATTAGTTGGATCTTCCCGAGATGCAGGAGATTTCTACGCAGTTGCAAGAGCTGCTAGACAAGGGTTTTATCTGGCCGAGCAGTTCACCTTGGGGAGCCCCGATCCTGTTTGTGAAGAAGAAGGACAGGTCACATCGTATGCGCATAGACTACCGGGAGCTGAACAAGGTAACAGTGAAGACTCGTTACCCAGCCCTGATGATAAATGATTTATTTGACCAACTTCAGGGAGCGTCTTAGTTCTCCAAAATTGATCTACAATCAAGGTATCACTAGATGCGAGTCATGGAAGATGATGTGCATAAGACAACTTTTAGGACTCGCTATGGTCATTATAAGTTTGTGGTGATACCGTTTGGGCTCACTAATGCTCCAAACGCATTCATAGACCTCATGAACCGCGTGTGTAGACCGATGCTTGATCGGTCTGTAAAACTTTTCATTGATGATATCGTGGTTTACTCCAAGACTCAGAAGCAACATGAGGAGCACCTGAGAGAGGTGCTGGAGACAATGATGAGGGGTATACTTTTCGCAAAGTTCTCCAAGTGTGAGTTATGGTTGCGCAAGGTGCAGTTCCTTGGGCATCTCGTTAACAAGAAAGGTATTCTGGTCGATCCGGCCAAGATAGAGGCCGTGATGCAGTGGGAGATTTCGAGGTCTCAAACTGAGATTCAGAGTTTCCATGGTCTGGCAGAGTATTATAGGAGATTTATTCAGAACTTATTCAACATTGTAGTTCCATTGACCCGAATGACCAAGGAGTCGGTGGTTTTTCGTTGGGGACCTGAACAGCAGGCAGCCTTTGAGACGCTCAGGCAACGGGTGTGCGAGGCACCAATTCTCACTCTGTCAGAGGGTGTAGATGACTACGTAGTCTACTGTGATGCTTCAATCACAGGCAGGGAAGCAATCTTGATGCAGTGGGGTCATGTGATAGCTTATGCCTCGAGACAGTTGAAGCCTCATTAGGCTAACTAACCGACACATGATTTAGAGCTGGGGGTTGTGGTATTCGCCCTAAAGATTTGGCGACACTACCTTTTTATGGGGTCCGTTGTACCATTTACACGGACCACAAGAGTTTGAGGTGCCACATGGATCAGCCGAATCTGAACATGAGACAATGTCGGTGGTTAGATGTGGTAAAGGATTATTATTGTGAGATCCTTTACCACCCAGGCAAGGCCAATGTGGTGGCTGATGCTCTGACAAACAAGGTGGTAACGGTTCTGATTAGAGATTTATGCTCGAGGATGACGGTGATCACTCCACTAGTAGAGCAGATTAGGCAGGCGCACGTTGAGGGCTTGAAGGAAGAGTGCAAGAAGTGTGAGAGGATTATGGGCCGAGTGGCCTCAATTGATTATGACAGCCGACGGTTGTTGACCCTGAAGGGTTTTGAGCAATCTAACACTCCTATGGTGTACATGCAACCCTAGATGCTTTGGATCTTTGTTTTCTCTAATTATACATGCAAACTTTTGTTTTTCCAAAGAATCATCCTAACTAGCATACTATGGAGTATCTACACTTCAAAAATCTAGTTAGATGACTTACCTTTGTTGTAGCTTGTTAACTTGGAGCTTTAAGAGCCTGGCACCAATAATGTGAATGCCTCAAATGAAACCACAAATCACCACCAATAATTGGAGGAGTTGAGAGAATGTTGCTTGCACACAAAATCAGATATGCTCTTTCAAAGACTCACTAGTCCCGATTTCATGATCTAGAGAATTTCTTATATAGTATGTCATGATTAGGGTTACACCATGCAAAACCTAATGTGCATGACTTTCCAAATTCCTTAGGTTCCATGGGTTTAAACCTCCATGGAGTATCCATGGGTCACCACATGGGTTTAGCCAACATAAAGAATTATGGATCATAAGCCCACTTTATAAGAATGAATGATTAACACAATCAATCCCTATATATTTAATTAGTCTCTTTTGATCACAAGATTATTTCCAAAATAACTCTTTGATCAATACTAATTAAATAATATGATTTCATATTAATATATTAGAACTTATAATATATTAATAAATCATAAATAACCTTTTCTCAAAAGTCCATCCTTACAACTTGTTTCAGTGAAATGCAACCCAAATGGACCATGCTACTCTCGGGTCAACTACATACCAATTATAGTTATGGACTTAGACACTAATCCAATAGTCTCCCACTTGGATAAGTCTAATAACTATTATTGCAAGTACAACTCCACAACCCGACTAGCAATCGTAGATCTTAAAAGCCGCTGTCGAACTCTGACCTAGTCAATGATGCGTCCATTAGATAAGGGATCATATATTCCTCCATTCTAGATATCATATGGAATGAGACATGGATTATAATCATTGTTTCTATCCATCTGTTGTTTCCCGATTTTTGATTTATGACGACCGACTAATTGAACAAATCAAATCAGTCCAGGCTTGGCCAAGCACTTAGGGGTGTCATCGCTAAATCATTGAGGGGCCCACAAATATCGCTTTTATCCCTCCAAGGGTAAAAGGAATGGATAAAATTCGACTCAAATGCTTGCTTGTACTTACTCATCAAATTACACACAACAATATGTTTTATAGCAACAAGTTACTGGTGCGTTTACATACGTCAATATGCAACCGAATTGTAAACTACAACTCACTAGTCTTGGTTTCAAGAATATAAGATATTATCGTCTCACAATCACTTGTGATAAAATCCATGAAGTGATTCAGATGAGTGTGGGTTGAATCCAATACTCGAATCTTATTCCAGAAGTACTCATGAACACTGCAGCTATGTCTAAAACACGTAGACAAACTACATACCCATTCATGATAGTCTTGCCTCAATACCTACTTCCAAAGTATGATCGATTGTGGATGGTTTGAATAACCTAGTTATTTGGGAAGTTAAAACATGTAAAATGAAACACAAGAATAATACTAATCCTATATAACCCCAAAACGTTTAAGCCATATTGATTACTCATTATTCATTATATAATGTTTTGAATAATCAACTTAATACTTGAATTAAGACAATAGTCGTGCCATGCTCCAAGCATGCACACTACATTTGTTTATGGTCTTTACTTTGTGAAATAGATCAATTGACAACATTTCAATGATGCTCATTTCACAATCCCAAATCCTTACCGTAAATGTAAGAATATCAAATTCTTGCCATTTACTGTAATCTGTTAGATTCTAAACTTATATGCAATGACCCTCTTGTATTGACTATGAACAAAAGTCACAGAGACTTGGCAACAGACAATACAAAGTATTCCAATGGAGAGCAATTCCACGGAAACGAAGTCTCAAATTCAAAGTACATACCTTTGAACATCCTTCTTGCATTAAGTTTTTTTTTTTTAATCTTACACAGATTTAAGGAATAACTTCCACCTATGGAAACATATCCATATTCCCATTTTGACTATCACTTCTGAACAAAAGTTGCCTCTTTTAAGAATATATCAATATGGTCCATCCAAAATTTACACTATACTTCCAACTGTCCATGAGCAATCAATCTTTGGTAAACCTCAGATTGTCCTCGACAACTGCTTAATCATTTTAGTCATATACAGTTCTAGTCCTTTTCCCTCTTAATACCCTAGGCATTTGGAAAATTAGAACACGAGAATATTATAGCATATGCAATCGATCCTATACCCGGAGCATATGGGACGCGATTCATAATGTCTAACATAAAGACATGATACTTGATCAATCTACTGCTATAATATTTCTATTTGCCATGTTCTCATAATTTTGTTTATAAAGAGGGATGCTGTAATCATAATCAAAATTTGAGTATGCAATTAACATTTACATATATATAATTTCCTTATGTTGAACCATTCCAACATAACATTCATATATATTTGACTAAATTTAATTAAAACCTCAATCTAAGCTTTTAGATTTTGAAATGAAGCATAATTTCCTCTCCCTTAATTATAGCAAACAACTTTTCAAACCCTGCAATGTTGCAAATTGAAACTTTTTTTTTTCTATAACTAACATTGCTAGCTCACAACACTTATAATAATTATGCTCCCACTATCATAATAATTATTATCTTACTAGCATAACACTTATGCTACCACTAGCTTTGACATGTATTCAGGAATCAGATGGACTTCTAGAAATCAATGCTTATTGACTTTCTTACCAAAGTTCAGATTTATGATACGAGATGCTTCGATAAGACTTTATCTAGGCTTCTCAAACTCATACACCTCTCCTTAGATAGCTCACATGTGGGTCTAAACAAATTTAGAACTTACAACGATAAGTCTTAAATGTTTAGACCTTTTTGCCATTTCTCACAATTCGAATTATGAATAGGGATGCCGTAATCATAATCAAATTTGAGAATGCAAATATCAAAATTGCTATCTCCTTAAAATCTACTTAGTGAAAGAATTTCCTCACAATCATTTTCATGAATTGGAGAGAAAACGTATGACACTTAGATTTTATGGTGTATGTTTTCCTATCCACGTGAATTTGTCATAACCATAATCACAAGACAAGGTTAGTGAAAAATCCAAACTCATATGGACTGAACCTGTTCAATCTTAATTTCTTGCCACCTGGCAACACAATGGCCTAGCATTTCTTCCTAGGTTGATATACAAACAACTGAGTACTCACGAAACTCACATGCATGGTCAACTTAACTGGAATGTTCACAGAAACAAGAATATGTCAACATGATAGGTTACAAACCTCAAGTCGTGTGCTAGTGTCTAACAATAGGTTTACGCTTAATTAGTTCTTGAAACTTTCAAGATCTTTAAGACTCCAACTGACCTCTTTACATATAAGACTCTCTTGTCAAGAACCATTCCTTGACAAACAAATATTCAAGAGTCAATGCGGATTCTAATCAAGACTAACACTTCACACAATTGGCCTTAGTTGGTCTTTGTCCTTGCCTAGACATTACAACTTACCAATTTCCAAAGTGCAAGAGTAAGAAACATTTTATTCTAAATTTGATGAGTGTTATAAACCTTTCTTAAGATTATGTCACTTAAGTTACAATCTTGAAGTATGACTCTAAGACTTGTTCTTGGAATGAAGTATGACTCATCTTCTTGATTTAACCATTTCAACAATTCACGATTCCTCTTCTTAGCCATAAAAATGCACTAAGATGTCCTTAGAGGATCAATTGTGATATTGGTTTCCATAGTCATTAAGATGATCATAAAACACGATACTAAAGTACTCTCCCATCTTTTCAGATTGGAGAAACTTTTATCTTTCTACCTACTCTGATTCTTCTCATTCGTTCTGCCATACATTGAAACTTTTCCAATGTTTCAGAATTATACTTAAACTTGTAAGCATAACCATATTTACTAAACTTTAGTAAAATCATGTCGAATAGTCTTATCGTTCTTTGTGGTGGACCTGACCAGCACACATCCAGTGTACCTGATCCCCTAATCCTTCACTTGACTCACATATTCATGTGAACAAGGAACTAGTCTTAATTTCTCAAAGATGAAAGTTCTCATTCATCACACAATACATGTTGTATGATTCCAAGTTTCTTTCCAACTGAAACTTGGGTGATGAGAATCTTTCCTTATCTGGTAAATTATGACACTACCACAATCGAAAGAATCAAATCCATATTGAACATTGCTAGAATACACATAAACATCAATTTTCACAAAAGCCATTATAAGGAGATATACAATAAAACAAAATCAAAAATTTTATTTATTTATAAAACACGAAAAACTTTTTCTTACAATGCAATTACAAATGATAACTATGTTTCTAAATATTTGTAAGTAATGTATCATAACTCTTAAGCAGCAACTCAAGAATCTGATATCGAACCATGCGATCAAAATCCATCTTCGCGATCACACTCATCCTACTCTTCTTTTAAGCTTCTTTTGATTCTAAAAACATCAAAATGTAATTATATTACATCATGTATTAAGAATCTCCAAATAGGAACTTAAAAGAGTTAGACAGTGGATTTACCTGAAGTAGAGTCAAGCTTTGACTTTACCATCCTTGCAGTCTTTCAGGTAAATATGAACGTTTCGCAACCAATTCCCCTTCTCTTGGAAATAGAAACATATGGACTCTTTGATAATGGTTCACAAGATTATCTCAGACTTAGCCTTTCTCTTTACCATTTGGTCAAATGACTTGACCATGGCCGATCCCTTTCCATTGGGAAGAGAAATCTTTTCTGGACTTCCAATGTTTCCATTGTCAATGCCCATGGAAGTTTAAGAGGCAGATCTTGCAATCAAATTTGCTTTTCCAGTGTGCCAAATCATTGCTGATTCAACAGCAAAAAGCAAATATGTAAGATCAATAAGGGTCATGTCATGGTCTGTCATATAGTAGTCCTTAATGAACTCACTATATGACTTAGGAAGTGACTGAAGAACCCAGTCAACAACCAAATTCTGCGAGACAATGACACCCAATACTCTCAGCCTGTTAATATGTGACTTCATCTCCAAGACGTAAGTACACATATACCTTCTATCTTGATGTTTAATTGCAAGTAGGGCTTGAGTGACCTTGAAATTTTCAAGTCTTTGAACTTGTAGGTTAGGTAGAATATTGGAAGAGATGGAGGAAGTAAAGTATGATTTCATTTCCATTAATGCACGACAAGGGGATTAATCTTTCACCTTGATCGTCACATGGTATATCATCTTCAAGAGGAAAGCTTGTTCCAAAGGATTTGGGATGACCATAGTTGTCTGAACTAGGCATATAACACCCAACATGAAATATTAAGGCTAGGAACCAACACAATATTTTACAATTCGGAAGAGGGATGCCATAATCCAAATTGCAAAATATTTGAATGTAGGTAAATGACGATTTACCTATTTCCACCACGAAAAACGAAAAAGAATTTTAGGTTTTAACTGAATTGAAATTCCTAGATCCTTTGAGATTCATTGAAGCTTTCAATGGCATGTTTAAATCTCGATTGTGCCCTTCAAGTTTGTGACTAGGATGTCGAGGATCACAAGAAAGGTGTGAATAACCATGCAAATTAGCTTGGTACACTCAATGTTACAACCACCTAATCAATGTTTCGGTTAATGTCACACCCCCAAACCAGAATGGCGGAAACATTCGGGGGTGGGTGACTTCACGTAGTACCATAACAATTGAATATCGTAAAGAAAGTAACACAACCATCATATATATAATAAAAACGTACATTGTTGCGTTATACATGTTTCCAAAAGAATATTACAATAAGATGTTTAAAACTTTTGATAATAAATGCCATAGCGTTCCTTCTTCAAAAGCTGGTAGTTACCTGTATTACCGATTCCCTAAGAAATACAAGTGGTTTCGAAAAAGTGTCAACAATAAAGTTGGTGAGTTCATAAGTGTTTTTGTATTGAAAAGTATGTCATTTTGGAAGAAAGTAGATGAACGTAGTTTCCAGAAAATCCAATATTTTCCACATATAGTATGAAAAGTTCCCAAAGTTGGAGGGCTTTAGTATCTTTCGTACTTAAATGATAAAGATAAGTTTTGTGCTCAAAATAAAGTAAATACTGAATGCATTTATGAGTCTCGTAAATCAAGCTTGTTTTTATACTTTCGTGTGAGTTTTATAACCATACTATTGACACAGACTGCCTGTAACAACATTCTTCAGGTGTTGTAGTGTTATGACATTTGTCACCCCAGACCTGCCGGTCTAACTGTAGCTAACAGTTTAGGTGCGGGGTTGTCAATCCCGTATAAATCCTTACACAAGTATCATGCTCTCCCTCCAAGAGATTATAGTTTATAATACAGGGCTTGAAATGCATACTAGAAAGTACGTTGAAGTTGAATATCTCACATCACTTGGTATAAACAGATTCATGATAAGAAAATCTTTGTTTTACTTTAGGTGAAAGTATTTCGTTTTTCAATATGTATACGTAAGAATGTATGAATAACTCGCAAACTATACCCATTATAGTTTTTCAGAAAGTATGTTCCATTTGGTGAAAATAACTTGGTAAAATACTAAACTTTATACATAAAGCAGGATAGATGTTATATTTATAACGATACGTTTTCTTGTATTGTACTTGTATTCCCCCCCTAAAACATGAAAAGACTTGAAAAGTAGGGGTATGAACTCACTTGTTTGGTTTGGAGAGAGAGGGACTAGAGTCGAGCAGAACTTCAACTGCGGAAAGTTACGTCTTCGAGCTTCTTGGGGATCTCGGTAGCGTTAAACCTTCGTCGGGGGCTCGGGTGTGGAACCGGGGTTGTCGGGATGGCCTCTAGTGCTTACAAGTGTGTGAGAGTGAGTGAGAGTTTGAGAAAAAGTGTCCAAAATCCGGATTCCTTGCTTTCTATTTATAGGGCTGAGGGCTTGAGTACGTTGGGCGTACCACCGGAGTACGCTGGGCGTACTTCGGTTACGCTGGGCGTAACTTTGCGTCATGGCTTACAACTCGGGTCTAGCTAGGCGTAGAGCTTGCAGCCGATGGGACTCGACCTTGCACCTGAGTATGCTGGGCGTACTCTGGAATTACGTTGGGCGTAATCCTAGCTTCAATCTTCTAAATTCCGTAACTTTTGCATACGGGCTCCATTTTTCGCGTTCTTTATATCCACGCGTAGGTGAGACTATGCTCTACAACTTTCATTTAGACTCCGTCGGCTAGTTTTGACTTTATTTTTAATACTATTTTTTTAACAGGCCGGGACTGCTAAAGTCCGTTAAAGATTCATAGTTTCTTTATCCGACGTCTGTTTCGTTTGTCTTTTTATCATCTTACTCCTGATGTGGAGACCTTCAACTCTCTTTTAGGTTGCGTTAGCTAAATATCGTTCGATCTTCAATTCGAGTTTTTAGCTCTCTACTACTGTTACGAAACTTTGAAAATTCGTAACTTCTTCATACGAGGTCCAATTTGGGCGATCTTTTTATGCACGTTCACCGTTTAACGTAGTCTACAACTTTTGTTTAGATACTTAAGGCAAAAATGCATTTTATTGAAATTTCTCATTTTACGTTTTATAATGTCTTACCGGGTGTGTCGTGAATATTTGAGTAGTCGAAACCTTTTCATTATAACTCGGTTTTGAATGTTCTTTATGTTTTTGGAAACCTTGGCACGATATCTATCATTTGATGTATCCCAACTTTAGATTTTGAACATTTTATTTTTGAGGTTAATTCTGTTGATTCCAAATAGTTTCGTTGTATTAGACTTTTGAGTGTTACATTGCTTTGGATAAATATAGGGTTGTCACATTTAATCACAAATGCTCCATTATTCTATGATTAACATCAAGCTACCCTTTTCCACACACTATTAGTCCTAGATTAGTGTGTCGGTTAACCACACATGCTCCACTAACGACTTAACAAGGTGTAAAGTTCAATTTCTTGGGATAGCACCAAATTCACATTTTCCTAAGTAACTAAGATTGGGAATTTATAAGTGTTTAGTTACTTAGTATTTCATTATACGTTTAATGAGAATTTAAAAGTCATGTCAAACCCGTTCGGCTAACGACACTCCGCCAGTCAAGGAAGCGGTGGGTGAGAGTGGACACCCATTAAACTGCCATTTTATAGGCAGTAACCTTATACCCCCTTATAGATCGGCTTCTTGAATGAGGCCTACTAACAGTAAGATTGACTTTACTCTTATACATATATAAATATTAAACCTATAATATTATAATAGTATAAGGGTTGAATTTTAAACTTTTAAAATTCTAGGGTTTGGAACTAAATGTTTCAAAGTGAGACTTTGCATTTACAAATTCCAAAACTTGAGGGCAAGTTTTGAACTATTCAAAAACTTTTTGGAATCCATAACTTATGAGTTTAATATAGGTTTTAATGAAAAGACTTTTGAAAATCCAAAACTTGAGGACAAGTTATGGAGTTCATAAAACATTTATGTAAAAGACTCTCCAAGTTCCATAACTTGAGGACAAGTTATGGATGACATAAAACCATTTAAGATGACATTTAAAAATGTGACTCTTCACTTTCCATAACTTGAGGACAAGTTATGGATTTCATCAAAAAACATTCAGATAAAAAATTCTAACTGACAAAATCAAACAATTTATCTATGATCTAATTAAACTCATAAGAACAAGAAAATCCGTATAATTTTTTTTTTAATGTAATTAGCCTAACCATATAAACTACTACAAAACATGAAACTTTGACAATTATCTTTTAAATTGGATAAGCATGATCATTACCACATCAAAAATAGGTTTATAAGTTCAAAGACAGTTTAGGGTAATGATCTTAGTCCAATTCCAACCTTTGAACTCGAAAATTTGCATTCTAGAGCACCAACTCGTCAAGTGCATGAACTGACTCGGCGAATTGGTCAGTTTTCTGGGGGGACTCGGCGAGTCCACTGTCCAGAAAACAGAAAATTGATTTTTCAAGCTTTGAAAAGAACTAACATCAAGTATAATGGAAAACAAACCTAGGCTCTAATACCACTAAAGGGTTTTGAGCACTCTAACACTCCTATGCTGTACATGCAACCCTATATGCTTTGGATCTATGTTTTCTCTAATTATACATGCACACTTTTGTTTTTCCAAACCATCATCCTAACTAGCATACTATGGAGTATCTACACTTCAAAAATCTAGTTAGATGACTTACCTTTGTTGTAACTTGTTAACTTGGAGCTTTAAGATCCTAGCACCAATAATGTGAATGCCTCAAACGGAACCACAAATCACCACCAATATTTGGAGGAGTTGAGAGAATTTTTCTTGCACACAAAATCGGATATGCTCTTCCAAAGACTCACTAGTCCCGATTTCATGAGCTAGAGAATTTCTTATATAGTGTGTCATGATTAGGGCTACATCATGCAAACCGTAATGTGCATGACTTTCAATATTCCTTAGGCTCCATGGGTTTAAACCTCCATGGAGTATCCATGGGTTACCACATGGGTTTAGCCAACATAAAGAAGTATAAATCATAAGCCCACTTTATAAGAATGAATGATCCACACAATCAATCCCCATATATTTAATTAGTCTCTTTTGATCACAAAATTAGTTACAAATTAATTATTTGATCAATACTAATTAAATAATATGATTTCATATTAATATATTAGAGCTTATATTATATTAATAAATCATAAATAACCTTTTCTAAAAAGTCCATCCTTACAACTTGTTCCGATGAAATGCAACCCAAATAGACCATGCTACTATCGGGTCAAGTACATACCAATTATAGTTATGGACTTAGACACTAATCCAACAGACGCTGCATGCGAGGGTTTGGGTTCCATACTGGGGCAGAGTACAACAGGTTCTGATGGATGAGGCCCATTACTTGAAGTTCTCCATCCATCCCGGGGCAATGAAGATGTACCGAGATCTTCGCCCATATTACTGGTGGCCTTGCATGAAGTGGCACGTAGCATGATATGTAGAGAGGTGCTCGACCTACAGGAAGGTCAAGGCCCAACAACAGAGACCACACGACAAGATGCAACCGCTAGACATTCTCGTGTGGAAATGGGAGGATACCACCATGGATGTCATTAAAAAGCTTCCCACGACCGTACGTGGAGTAGATTCGATATGGGTCATCATGGATTGGTTGACCAAGAGCACTCATTTTATCCCGATAGAGGAGAGCATATCAGCTGAGAAGTTGGCCGAAATTTATGTGCGCGAGATAGTGGCACGACATGGGGTGCCTGTCTCGGTGGTGTCAGACCGATATGTCCGTTTCACTTCTAGATTTTGGAAGCAAATTCACGAGGAGATGGGTACTCGTCTCCAATTCAGCACCGCTTTCCACTGTCAGACATACGGACAGAGCAAGAGGACGATACAGACTTTCGAGGACATGCTACGCGTATGCGTGTTAGATTTCGGTGACAGTTGGGATACGTATCTTCCGTTCACTGTTGTAAAACCCGTCGATTTGGCCAATTACTCCTTCAAGTACTCACTACTCATCCCTTTACTGAGGAGAGTTATAGAATCCCGAGTACTTCCCGATCGACCCCTTACTGAACTAAGCAGTGCTGTAAAACTCTGTCAACTCGGTGATTAATATGTATAATATACCTAATGATTTATTATTTAACACACACACACACACATGTGATTATTAATACATATATATCTTAAATTTTTAGTAATTATTCATGAAGTGAGTCCATGATGTGTTTTTCAATTTTTGTGTATTCACATGTATCTAATTTTGTTATATATTTCAATCAACTTATGATTTTGACATATATAATTTCCCTAAAAATATTTCTACATGAATTACCGAATCCGAGTACTCCTTGAGTACTCCCGACTACTCACTACTCGGTAGTCGGCCGAATAGGTACCGAGTAACGAGTTCTACAACCTTGCTTCCGTTAGCGGAATTTTTGTATAACAATTGTTACCATGCCAACATAGACCTCCCTCCCTTTGAGATGCTCTATGGGAGGAAGTGTAGGACCCCAATCTATTGGAGTGAGATCGGCCAGAGAGTTATGGGGAGTACTGAAGTAGTACTCAACACTACTGAGAGGATCCAACAGGTCTAGAGCAGGCTCCAGACTGCTTAGAGTCGGCAGAAAAGCTACACCGACAAGAGGTGTTTGGACTTAGAGTTCTAGGTGGGCGACATGGTCCTCCTGAAGGTGTCACCCTTGAAGGGTGTCATTCGGTTCCGGAAACGGGGCAAGTTTGGCCCCATGTACATCAGTCCATTTAGGGTATTGTCCCGGGTGGGTCGGGTTGCTTACCGGTTAGACCTTCCAGCAGAGCTCAACTAGATCCACAACAGTTTCCACGTTTTGCAGTTGCGGAAGTTCTTAGTGGACGATTCAACAGTGGTACCATTTGATGATATATAGGTTGATGACATCCTGAACCACATCGAGCTACCTGTAGCTATCCTTGACAGGAAGTCGAAGGATTTGAGGAATAATAGAGTGGAGTTGGTAAAGGTGCAATGACAGCGCCACAAGGGTTCAGAGTGGACTTGGGAGCCTGAGGAAGAGATGAGGGAACACTACCCATAGTTGTTTTCAGATGCAACAGACTTCGAGGATGAAGTCTAAGACAATTGGGGGAGAATCGTAACACCTGGTTCTTGCTATGCACTTAATTTCTTTATTTATTCATTTTGGAAGGGCTACTCGATGAGTTTGTGGCCGTGACTCGTCGAGTAGAAGGTAGTATATGCGCGGGTTTTAAGTGAGCTACTCGACGAGACGCAACCATGACTCGATGAGTAGGACAGGCTAGATGAAACTCTAATCTTTAGGGTTTGCACCCTATTTAAGCATCATATCTGGCCTCCATCCCAGCCACTATTACCTCCAAACCCTAATCTTGAAACTCTATTCCACATTGAGTGATCTTGAGCTATTCCTTACCATTTTGAGTGTTATTTGTGATTTTTAAAGCTTGTGGAAGAATAAGAAGAAGATAGAAGGCTCAAGGCGGAAGAAGTAGATCCAGGAACTACACTCCATTTGCTACAATTTATGGTAATCAAGTCTCTAACTTGATCATTCTTCTCTTAGATCTAATTGTTTCCATTTTATGAAGGTTTTTGTTCAAGAACCTTGGTCCTTGGGATTGGGACATCCCAAGAGACTTATATCTCATATCTAGGATCTTGGAAGGGTTCCATGGCGTAAAGGTGCAAACTTTGTGACCATGGAAGCCCCATGCAAGCTTATAAGCAAGTTCATGGCCTTTTTAGACCTAAAAGACCATGAATGGAAGGAAAGCATAGGACTTTATGTGTCCAACAGATGTTAAAAGCCTAGATCTAGTGTATTTTTCCTTGGTTAGGGTGTTATGGCTTGTGGACAAAGATTCATGCTTTAGAGAAGTTATGGTTTGGGTTAAACCCATTAAGAGGGACTAAGGATGGGTAAAGTTGGAAACTTTACCCTTAAGAGTGTATTTCCAGTATGTGGATGAAGTTAGGAGTATAGATCTGAAAGGTAGGAGCTTAATCCATTGAGATGACTCAATTAAACAGGGGAACTTGGCGAGTCTAGGAAAGGATTGCACGAGTTGAAGCGGGCTGGCCCAATCTTTATGATAGGAAGAATTTGACGAGTCTGTTAAGGGACTCGACGAGTTGAATTAGTTGACCACGTGTCTGAGTTGTTCATGAACTCATCGGGTTGGGAGATGACTCGACGAGTTGGGGTTTACTGGGGAGTTGACCTTGACTTTGATTTTGACCAGGATGTTGACTTTGAACAGGGATAAAATGGTCATTTTACCCTAAGAAGGATTATCAAATTTTGATTAAGTGTTGTTATGGAATTGATAGCCAGAGAGTCGCCAGAGCAGTAGACAGGGATTCCTCACTCGAGTTTTCCACAGTCAGTATTGCGAGGTGAGTTCCCTTTCAGTAGGAATGGGTCAAAGGCACCAAGGCCGGCCCGTATATGTGATATGTTAGTTACTGAGTGTGGGCGAGGCCCGAATCTGCTAACAGTCGAGTGTGGGCGGGGCCCGAATCTCAAAGTATTATTTGAGTATAGTTATGTGATTGCTTGATAGATATACTTGTTGTTTGTGTGATACTTGTATGCATGTTAGTAGTGAAGTGTGGGCGGGGGCCAAATCTCCTAGACTGTAGGGTATGGGCGGGGCCCGAATCTTTAGACAGCAAAGTGTGGGCGGTGCCCGAATCTCCATGAGAGTGGGCGGGGCCCGTATCTCCTAGTTGTATGTTATTCGTATGGTATGTGATAGTTTGGGGGAGCTCACTAACCTTCGTGCTTACGGTTTTCAGTTTTGGTTTCAAGTACTTCCACTAGCGAAGGAAAGGGTTCGGGATGATCGCATGGCATACACCACAGTCTTTAGCCTGAGAGATTTACTCTGATATTTGATATGAGATTTTGATATGTTGACAGATATTATGATATTTTGAGACACATGATTTATGATTTCATACTATGATGATGATATTATGGTTTTAATAATGATTTAAAAACTAAAATTTTGGGACGTTTTAGCTTGAGTGCTTTTTGGTTTGAGATGGTGGAATTGATGGGAGCTCACACTTTGACTTTCCATGAGTTCCAAGCATGTGGACCCCCAATTTTCTTCGGGAAGAAGGACCCGATCGTGAGCAGATGTTGGTTAGTGGATGTCACTAATGCCTTCCACACTAGCAGTTGTCTCGATGGGACAAAGATTAGACTTGCTTCCTGTCTTCTAAAAGATAGAGCCCGCGAGTGGTGGGAGGAGTTAGGAAATGACTTAGATGCGAGGCGATTAAGTCCATGACTTGGGAGGATTTTGTGACTAGATTTCGGGCCGAGTTTGCTCTTGTGATTGATGTCCAACAGTTGGCGTAGGAGTTTCAGGATCTCCGCCAGACTACTGAGATGGTGTTAGGTTTTGAGCATTCTAACACTCCTAAGGTGTACATGCAACCCTAAATACCATGGATCTATGTTTTCTCTATTATACATGCAAACTTGAACTTTCCAAGGTATTAACCTAACTAGCATACAAAATATTGATACTTGGGTAATAAAACAAGTTAGATGACATGCCTTTTGTTGTAGTTGGAAGCCTTGGACCTTTATGAACTTAGTGCCCCAAGTGTTGCACCTCAAATGGAATCACACAACACCACTAACAATTGGAATAACTAGAGAGAAGAACACTTGCTTCATAAATCGGCTAGCCCTCACTTCTTATCACTTAAAAGGTGCCATTTTATGAGCTATGAGGCTTCTTATATAGTGTGCACATTAGGGTTACACCGTGTAACTCAGGACTTTTCATATTCGTCATGATCCATGGGTTTTAACCTACATGGAGTATCCATGGGTCACCACATGGGTTTAGCCCAACATGAAGAACTATGGATCATAAGCCCACTTTATAAGAATGAATGATTTACCAAATCAATCCCCATTTATTTAATTAGTCTCTTTTGATCACAAAAATAATTCCAAACTAATTCTTGATCAATACTAATAACATAATATGATTTCATATTAATATATTAGAGCTTATAATATATTAATAAATCATAAATATGCTCTTCTCACAAAAATCTATCCAAATTGTTCCGATGCCATGCAACCCAAATGGACCATGCTACTCACAGGTCAAGTACATACCAATTATATTTATGGGCTTAGACACCTAATCCAACAGTCTCCCTCTTGGATAAGTCTAATAACTATTACTGCAAGCATGACTCAATCGTAGCTCTTAAAAGCCGTTGTCAAACTCTGACCTAGTCAATGACGTGTCCATTAGATAAGGGATCATATATTCCTCAATTCTAGATATCATATGGACTGAGACATGGATCATAGTCATTCTCTCTCTCTCTCTCCATGTGTTGTTTCCCGATTTTCGATTTATGACGACTGACTACTTGAATAAATCAAACCAGTCCAGACCTGATGTCATCATTAAATCATCGAGAGGCCCACATATATCACTTTTATCCACATAGGGTAAAAGGAATGGATAAAATTCAACCCAAATGCTCGCTTGTACTTACTCATCAAACTACACACCACAATATGTTTTATAACATCCAAGTTATTGGTGTGTCTACATATGTCAATGTGTAACCGACTCGCAACTACAAATCACACGTCTCTGTTTGAAGAATATAAGATATTATCCTCTCATGATCACTCGTGAGAAAATCCATGAAGTGATACAAATGAGCATGGGTTGAATCCAATACTCGATTCTTATTCCGGAGCACTCATGAATACTGAAACCACCTTGTCCCAGACAAACTACAAACCCATTCATGACAGTCTTGCCTCAATACATACATCCAAAGTATGATCGACTGTGGATGGTTTGAATAACCTAGTTATTCGGGAAGTCAAAACATGCAAAGTGAAACACAAGAATAATACAAATTCTATATGGCCCAAAATTTTTAGGTCATATTGATTACTCATTATTCATTGTATAACGTTTCGAATTATCAACTTAATACTTGAATTAAAACAATAGTTATGCCATGCTCCAAGCATGCACACTATGTTTGCCTAAACAATAGTTATGCCATGCAACAAGCATGCACACTATGTTTTTCTATGGTCCTTACCTTATGAATGATGGGTTTTCGCCATAAGAACATCCTATGTGCTCATGCAAACCCTAATGCTTGGATCTAGGTTTCTCTATTGTACATGCAATTCATCCAAGAATTTAAACCCTAGTTCTAGCATACAATTAATCATATTAACATAAGAAAGAGGTTTAGATCTTACCTTGATTGTTATGTAGCAATAACAATCTCAAATCCTCCTTGTAATGACTTTAGAAAGCTTAGAGTCACAAATGTCACTCCTCTAATGGTTTACAAACACCAAGAGCAAGAGGATGAAGAATAAGGAGAGGGAAGGCTACCCAAAACGTGTGGAAACCCTAGAGAACAAGTTCACCACGTTTTTGAGTCTCAAGGGTCCTTTAAATAGTGAGGCTATTAGGGTTATCTAACAAGGAAACCCTAATTTGGATGCTTAGGCCCTAAGCAACCCATGGACTCCTTCCTTAGAGGCCTAGGACGATTTATAATGGGTTTCCCCACAGAATTCGTCCACCCCTCTAATATGGAGTCCATTAGCACAATATTCAACTATCACACAATTGACAGTTCTAGTCCCTTAAGTTTAATTAATGTCTTTTAGCCACAAACTTAATTCTTATTAATTCTTGACTAATATTAATTAAACAATATGATTTCTCCTTTAATATATATTATTCTCATAATATATTAATAAATCATAATTATTCCTTTCTCTCCATAATTCATCCTATCAAGTTGCTTTGGTGAAGGCAACCCAAAAGGACCTTGCACCATCGGGTCAAGTACATACCAAAATAGTTATGGACTTAGACACTAATCCAACAATGAAATAGATCAATTGAAAAACATTTCAATGATGCTCATTTCAAAATTCCAAATACTTATTGCAAGTATAAGAATTCCAAATTCTTGTCACTGCCAGAAAGTGTTAGATTCTAAACTATCATGCAATGATTCTTTTATAATGTCTAGGTGCCAAAAGTCACAGAGACTTGACCAATGATATTAGAAAATATTCCTTTGGAGACTGTTACAAGACAATTCAATGGAAATGAAGTCTCAAATTCAAAGTACATTCCTTTGAAAATCCTTCTTGCATAAAAGTTTCTAACTTTCTCATTTATTCTTCAACTCCTAATATGAAAACATTCCATATTTTCCATACAACAACTCATATTTAAGATGCTCCTGTCTATAATAATGTCAATATGGTCCTTCCATTACTATACTTCCAACTTTCCTTAAGTGACCAATCTTTGGCGAACCTTAGATTGTCCTTAACAGTTGTTTAACCACTTTAGTCATATCCATCTCTCTTCATTTTTCCCTTTTAATTCCGTAGGCATTTGGAAAATTTAGAACACGAGAGTATTATAGCATATGCAATCGATCTTATACCCGAAGCATATGGGATATGATTCATAATGTCTAACATAAAGACATGATACTTGATCAATCTTTTGCTACAATATTTTTTATTTGCCATGTTCTCCTAATTCTAATTATGAAAAGGGATGCCGTAATCATAATCAAATTTTGAGAACGCAATTAAGATTTCCATATATAGAATTTCCTTATGTTGAACCATTCCAACATAACATTCATATATATATATATATATATATATATATATATATATATATATATATATATATATATATATATGACTAAATTGATTAAAAACTCAATCTAAGTTTTTAGATTTGAAATGAAGTATGTATTCCTCTCCCTTAATTATAACAAAACAACTTTTCAAAAACCACAACTTTGTGAATTGAAAATTTTTGTTTTCTATAATTAACATTACTAACTCGCAATACTTATAATAATGATGCTCCTATTAGCATAATAATTATTATCTTACTAGCATAACACTTATGCTCCCACTAGCTTTGACATGTATTCAAAAATCAGTTGGACTTCTAGAAATCAATACTTATTCACTTTGTTACGAAATTTCAGATTTCTGATACGAGATGCTTCGATAAGACGTTATCTAGGCTTCTCAAAATCCTACACCTTTCCTTAGATAGCTCACATGTGTGCCTAAACAATTTTAGAACTTATAACAATAAGTCTCAAATGTTTAGACCTTTTGCCATTCCTCACAATTCGAATTATGAAAAAGGATGTCGTAATCATAATCGAATTTAAGAATGCAAATACCACAATTGCTATCTACTTAAAATCTACTTAGTGAAAGCATTTCATCTCAATCATTTTCATGAATTTGATAGAAACCTTATGACACTTAGATTTTATGGTGTATGTGTTCCTATCCATGTGACTTTGTCAAAACCATAATCACAAGACATGGTTAGTGACAAATCCAAACTCATATGGACTGAACTTGTTCAATCTTAATCTCTTGCCATCTGGCAGCACAAAGGCCTGCCATTGCTTCCACCAAGTTATGAAACAACTAAGAACTCATAGAACCCACATGAAAGTCAACTTTAACTTGAATGGGCACAAAAACAATAATATGTCAACACGATAGATTAGAAACCTCAAGTCGTGTGCTAATGTTTAACAATAGGTTTACTCTTGATTAGTTCTTGAAACTTTCAAGATCTTTAAGACTCCCACTGACCTATTGACATATATGATTCACTTTGTTAAGGAATATTACTTGATAAACCAATATTCAAGAGTTAGTCCGGATTCTAATCAAGACAAGCACTTCACACAATTGGCCTTAGTTGGCCTTTGTTTTATCCAAAACATCACAACTTACCAATTTCAAATGTACAAGAGTAGAAAACTTTTACTCTACATTTGACAAGTGTTATAAACCTTTCTTAATATTGTGTCACTCAAGGTTACAATCTTGGAGTATGACTCTAAGACTTATTTTGGGAACGAAGTATGACTCATCTTCTTGATTCAACTATTTCAACAACTCACGATTCCTCTTCTTAGCCATACAAATGCACTAAGATGTCTTTAGAGGATCAATTGTGATATGGTTTTCCATAAACATTAAGATGATCATAAAACGCGATACTTAAAGTACACTACCATCTTTTCATATTGGAGAAACTTTTATCTTTCTGCCTAATTTGATTCTTCTCGTTCTGCCATACATTGAACCCTTTCCAATGTTTTAGAATTATACTTAAACTTGTAAGCATAACCATGTTTACTAAACTTTAGTAAATTATGACGAATAATCTTATCGATCTTTGTGGTGGACCTGACCAATGCACACCCAATGTACTAATCCCTAGCCCTTCATTTGAATCACATATTCATGTGAACAAGGAATTAGTCTTAATTTACCAAAGATGAAAATTCTCATTCATCATACTATACAAGTTGTATAATTCTAAGTTTCTGTATAATTGAAAGTTGGGTGATGAAATTCTTTCCTTATTTGGAAAATACTCGATATTACCACAAACGAAAGAATCAAATTCATATTGCTAACATAGAAACATAGAAACATCATTTTTCATAAACGCCATTGCAAGGAGATATAATAAAATAAAACAGAATTTTATTTATTTATAAAAATGCAGAAAAACTTTTCCTTACAATGCAATTACAAATGAAAACTATGTTATTACATATTTCCTAGCAATCTATCATAACTCCTAAGCAGCAGCACAAATTCCGATTATCGAACCATGCGATAGAAATCCATTTTCGCGATTAGATTCAACTTATTCTTCCTTTAAGCTTCCTTCCCTTTTCATGATCCTAAAAAACATCAAAATGCAACCTTGTCACATCATGTATTAAGAATCAACAATTAGGAACTTAATAGAGTTAGACAGTAGACTTACCTGAAGCAGAGTGAAACTTTTCGATTCTGCCTTTTCTCAGATCTTTCAGGTATTCAGGGCAGCTTCGCAACCAATGCCCCTTTTCTTGGCAATAGAAACATATAAACTCTTTGGGAATGGTACGCGGGACAATCACAGACTTAGCCTTTCTCTTTGCCTTGGAAGGAGAAATATTTTCTGGACTTCCAATGTTTCCATTGTCAATGTCCATGGAAGTTTGGGGAGTAGATCTTCCAATCAAATTTGCTTTTCCAGCATGCCAAATCATTGCTGATTCAGCAACAACAATCAAATAGGTAAGATCAATAAGAGTCATGTCGTGGTATGTCATGTAGTAGTCCTTAATGAACCCACTATATGTCTCAGGAAGTGATTGAAGAACCCACTCAACAGCCAACTTCCTTGAGTCTTCGACACCCAATACTCTAAGCCTGTCAATATGTGACTTCATCTCCAGGATGTGAGTACACACATGCCTTCCATCTTGATGTTTCATTGCAAGTAGGTCTTGAGTGACCTTGAATTTATCAAGTCTTTGAACTTGTGGGTTAGGGAGAATTATTGGAGAAGGTGGAGGAAGTCAAGTATGACTTCCACGATCCAACCGCTGGACACCATCTTTAGGAGGAAAGCTTGTTCCAAAGGATGTGGGAAGAACACAGACGTCTGAACTAGACATCTACAATGGGAGAAATTCAAGTTAGTTGATTTAAGTCCTTAATATAACACCCAAATGAAATATTAAGGCTAGGACCCAACACAATATTATACAATTTGGAAGAGGGATGCCATAATCCAAACTGCAAAATATTTGAAGGTAGGTAAATGACGATTTACCAATTTCCACCATGAAAAACGAAAAAGAATTTTAGGTTTTAAGTGAATTGAAACTCCTAGATCCTTTGAGATTCATTGAACAATTCAATGGCATGTTTAAATCTCGAGTGTGCCATTCAAGTTTGTGACTGGGATGCCGAGGATCACAAACAAGGTGTGAAGAACCATGAAAATTAGCTTGGTACACCCAATGTTACAACCACCTAATCAATGTGTCGGTTAACCACACACGGTCCATTGATCTATGATTAACATCATGCTACCCTTTTCCATGCACTGTCAGTCCAGATTAGTGTGCCGGTTAACCACATACGCTCCACTAACGGCTTAACAAGGTGCAAAGTGCAATTTCATGGGTTAGCACCATATTCAGATTTTCCTAAGTAACTAAGATTGGGAATTTATAAGTGTTTAGTTACTTTATATTTATCATTATACTTTTAATGAAGGGAGAATTAGAGTCTTATCCGACCCGTTCAGCTAACGACCCTCCACCAGTCAAGGAAGCGGTGGGTGAGAGTGGTCACCCATTAAACTGCCATTTTATAGGAAGTAACCTTATACTCCCCCCCTTTATAGACCGGATTTGTGAATGAGGCCTACTAACAGTAACACTAACTTTGTTTTTATACATATCTATATAAATATTAAACATATAATATTATAATAGTATAATGATTGAATTTTAAACTTTTAAAATTCTAGGGTTTGGAACTAAATGTTTCAAAAGTTAGACTTTTACATTTACAAATTACAAAAATTGAGGTCAAGTTTTGAACAATTCAAAAAAACTTTTGGAATCCATAACTTATGAGTTTAATATAGATTTTAATGAAAAGACTTTTGACATTCCATAACTTGAGGACAAGTTATGGAGTTCATTAAACCATTTATGAGAGAAAAACTCTTCAAGTTCATAAACTATGATTTTAATGATCTTTTTAAAAGAAAACTTTTCATTTTCCATAACTTGAGGACAAGTTATGGAATTCATCAAAATCATTTGGATCATAATTCTAACAAGAAAATCAAACAATTTGTCTATAATCTAAATTAAACTCATAAGAGCAAGACAATTCAAATCAAACAAATTTCATGTAACTAGCCTAACCATATAAACTAATACAAAACATGAAACTTTAACATTTATCTTATAAATTGGAAACATGATTATTACCACATCAAAAATAGGTTTATAAGTTCAAAAACGGTTTAGGGTAATGATCCTAATCCAATTCCAGCCAAAAAACTCGAAAAACTGCATACTGGGGCACCAACTCATCGAGTTTATGAATCAACTTGGCGAGTTGGATGAGTTTGTGCTTGGACTCGGCGAGTCCATTGTCCAGAACAGCAGAAAATCGATTTTAAAGCATTTCCAAGCAAGTAACATCAAGTATAATTGAAAACAACCCAAGGCTCTGATACCACTGTTGGGTTTTGAGCATTCTAACACTCCTAAGGTGTACATGCAACCCTAAATACATTGGATCTATGTTTTCTCTATTATACATGTAAAATTAAACTTTCCAAGGTATTACCCTAACTAGCATACAAAACATTGATACTTGGGTAATAAAACAAGTTAGATGACATGCCTTTTGTTGTAGTTGGAAGCCTTGGACCTTTAAGAACTTAGTGCCCCAAGTGTTGCACCTCAAATGGAATCACACAACACCACTAACAATTGGAATAACTTGAGAGAAGAACACTTGCTTCATAAATCGGCTAGCCCTCACTTCTTATCACTTAAAGGGTGCCATTTCATGAGCTATGAGGCTTCTTATATAGTGTGCACATTAGGGTTACAACATGTAACTCATTACTTTTCATATTCCTCATGATCCATGGGTTTTAACCTCCATGGAGTATCCATGGGTCAACACATGGGTTTAGCCCAACATGAAGAACTATGGATCATAAGCCCACTTTATAAGAATGAATGATTTACCAAATCAATCCCCATTTATTTAATTAGTCTCTTTTGATCACAAAATTAATTTCAAACTAATTCTTCATCAATATTAATTAAATAATATGATTTCATATTAATATATTAGAACTTATAATATATTAATAAATCATAAATATGCTCTTCTCACAAAAATCTATCCAAATTGTTCTGATGCCATGCAACCCAAATGGACCATGCTACTCTCGGGTCAAGTACATACCAATAATATTTATGGGTTTAGAAACCTAATCCAACAGTCTCCCTCTTGGATAAGTCTAATAACTATTACCGCAAGCATGACTTCAACCCGACTAGCAATCGAAGGGTGTGTGGGTTCATGCTGCTTCAACTGCGACTGTACGGGTCATATTAGCAGGGATTGTACTGCTACTACCACCACCACCTGGGTATCTGATCTGATTTGCTTCCATTGCAATCAAAGGGGCCATAAGAAGGCTAATTTTCCGAGTTTGGAAGTAGAAGTACCAGTGGTAGAACCCGCTCCATCTACTCTACGGATTACTGATGGCCGCCAAGGCAAGGCGGATGCGCCTGTTGTGAGGAGCAGGGCTTTTCAGCTGACAGCAGAGGAAGCTCGCACAACACCTAATGTGGTGGTGGGTATGTATCTTCTCCTTATCTCTTTATTTATATTGATTTTTATGCTTATACTCGTGTGCTTTATTTTAGGATCGTTCATCATGAATGGTATCTCTGCATTGATATAGTTTGATTCGGCGGCTACATGATCTTTTGTATTGCTTGCGCTTAGCAAAAGGTTTGCTCGAGCTCCGGGGGAGCTGGATTGCCCTTTAGTGGTTGAGATTGCAGATGATCGATTTGTCTGGGTATTGAGGGTTCATTGGGGTTGTGTTCTCGAGATGTTCAGCGAGCAGTATCCGATTGCTTTAGATCCCACTCCTCGGTGCGGGAATAAGGTTGTTGTAGGGATGGACTGGTTGAGCCTCAATAAGGCCGTGATTGATTGCGAGCATCAGTTGGTACGCATTCAAACTCCAAGTGGGGGAGAATTAGTGGTTCAGCGAGAGAGTGCTCAGCATGGGCCGATTCTTTTCTCAGTAGCTAGGGTCAGGCGCTATGTTCATTAGGGTTGTTCCAAATATGTATCTTATGTTATGGATACCCATGATATGGGTAAGGCGTTGTGGATGATTTGATGATTGTATGGGAGTACCCAAATTTGTTTCCGGAGGACTTGCCTAGGATGACTCTAGAGAGGCAGGTGGAGTTTAGGATTCACTTGGTTCCAGGTGCAGCTTCGATAGCCAAAGCACCATATCGGTTATCTCCTCCAGAGATGCAAGAGTTGTCTACATAGCTGCAGAAGCTGTTAGAGAAGGGGTTCATTTGACTGAGCAGTTCGACATGGGGATCATCGATTCTGTTTGTGAAGAGGAAGGATGGGTTGTATCAGATGTGTAGTGATTACTGGGAGCTGAATACGCTAACGATGCAGAACCGTTATCCACTATCGAGGATTGATGATTTGTTTGACTAGCTTCAGGGTGCATCTTGGTTTTCCAAGATTGATCTACGTTTGGGATATCATTAAATGAGTGTCAGAGAGGAGGATGTGCAGAAGACAGCCTTCTAGACTCATTATGGTCATTATGAGTTCGTAGTGATGCCCTTTAGGCTCACGAATGCTCCAGCCGTGTTCATGGACCTCATGAAGCGCATATGCAAGCCGATGTTGGATTGGTCTGTGATTATATTCATTGATGACATCCTGGTATATTCCAAGACCCAGGAGCTGCATGAGGAGCACTTGAGGGATGTATTGGATACTTTGAGGATGGAGAGATTGTGTGCAAAGTTCTCCAAGTGTGATTCTGGTTGCGCTAGGTGTAGTTTTTGGGGCACCTTGTCAACCAGAATGGTATTCTGGATGATCTGGCCAAGGTCGAGGCCATGATGAGGTGGGAGGTTATGAGGTCTCCATCTGAGATTCAGAGTTTCCCTGGGTTGGTAGGTTACTATAGGAGGTTCATTCAAGATTTCTCCAAGATAGCGGTTCCTATGAATTGGTTGACGAAGAAGACTGCCACTTTTCGTTGGGAGCCTGAGCAGCACACAACTTTTTAGACCCTGACACAAAGAATGTGTGAGGCGCTGATGTTGACCCTACTAGAGGGTTTTGAGGGTTTCGTGGTTTATTGTGATGAGTCGCTCACGGTTTTGGGTGTAGTTCTGATGTAGAGGGGTCGCATGATTGCATATGCTTCGCGGCAGCTGAAGACTCACGAGGCGAATTATCCGACGCATGATTTAGAGTTGGGGGCTATGGTTTTCACCCTCAATATTTGGCAACATTACCTCTATGGGGTCCATTGTACTATTTACACGGATCACAAGATCTTGAGGTATCAGATGGATCAGCCAAATCTAGATATGAGGCAACATCGGTGGTTGCATGTGGTGAAGGATTATGATTGTGAGATCCTTTACCATCTGGGGAAGGGCAGTGTGGTGGTTGATGCTCTCAACCGCAAGGCGGTCGCGGCTCTGATCAGGGATGTCTGTATGAGGATGCCAATGATTACTCAACTCTAGGAGCATATTTGAGAGGCTCAGGTTGAGGCTATAAAGGAAGAGCACTAGGAGAGTGAGAGCATAGTGATTTAGGTGGCTTCCTTCGACTATGATATCTGGGGGTGATTGACTATCAATCAGAGGGTGTGGGTTCCTTATTAGGGTGGTGTACGTCAGGTTCTGATATACGAGGCGCATAAATCAAGATTATCTATTCATCCCGGGGCGACAAAGATGTATAGAGATCTTCGTCCTGATTATTGATGGCCCTGTATGAAGCAGGATGTAGCTTGGTATGTGGAGAGGTGCTTGACTTGCAGGAAAGTCAAGGCCGAGCATCAGTGGCCTCACTGAAAGAAGGAACCATTAGACATTCCCGTTTGGAAATAGGAGGAGATCACCATGGATTTCATTAAGAAGTTGCGTTGGACATCCCTCAGAGTGGATTTGATTTGGGTCATCATGGATCAGTTGACCAAGAGCATGCATTTTATTTCAATTTTAGAGAGTATCTCTGTGGAGAAGTTAGCTGATATATACATCAAGGAGGTTATGGCACGACATGGGATGCTAGTTTCTGTGGTTTCAGACAGGGACGTTTAGTTTACTTTCAGATTTTGGAAGAGGGTTGCATGAGGAGTTGGGTACTTGTTTGCATTTCGGCACGACTTTCCACCCGTATATTGATGGACAGAGGGAACGGACTATCCAGACCTTGTAGGATATGCTTCAAGCGTGTGTATTGGATTTCGGTGGGAGTTGGGATATGTATCTTCCATTAACGAAAATTTTCATATAACAACATTTATCATGCCAACACTGATCGACCTCCTTCTGAGATGCTCTATGGGAGGAAGTGTAGGACCCCGATATGTTGGGGTGAGGTCGGTCAGCGAGTTATGGGGAGTACCGAAGTGGTACTCATACTACCGAGTTGATTTAGCAGGTTCATGGTAGACTCCATACAGATCGCAGTCTATAGAAGAGCTACGAAAAAAAGCGTCGATCAGGTCTACAGTTCAAGGTTGGGGATATGGTTCTCCTGAAGGCGTGACCTTGGAAAGCTGTCATCCGATTCAGGAGGAGGGGAAAGTTGGGCCTAGGTACATCGGACCTTTCAGGGTTTTGGCCCTGGTGGGCCAGGTTGCTTATCACTTGGATCTTCCTGAGGATCTTAGTCAGATCCATAACACGTTTCACATCTCTCAGTTGCGGAAATGTTTAGTGGATGATTCTATGTTGGTTCTATTAGAGGATATTCGGGTGGATGCTCGCTTGAATTATATCAAGAGAACGGTGATGATTCTTGAAAGAAATATGTTTGGGTCTAGAGTTCCAGGTTGGGGATATGGTTCTCCTGAAAGTGTCACCTTTGAAAGGTGTCATCTGATTTAGGAAGAGGCGCAAGTTGGGCCCTAGGTACATGGGACCTTTCAGGGTTTTGGCCCGAGTAGGCCGGGTTGCTTATCGGCTTATCACTTGGATCTTCCTGAGGAGCTTAGTTAGATCTATAGCATGTTTCACATCTCTCAGTTGCGGAAATGTTTAGTGGATGATTTTGCGATGGTTCCATTGGAGGATATTCAGATGAATGATTGCCTGAATTATATCAAGAGACTGGTGGCGATTCTTGACAGAAAGATGAAACCCTTGAGGAATAAGGTTGTTGAGTTGGTGAAAGTGCAGTGGCAACACCACAAGGGTTCAAAATAGACGTGGGATCCAGAGGACGAGATGATGGAACACTACCCAAAGTTATTTCGGGCAACAAAATTCGAGGACGAAGTATGATTCAAGTGAGGGAGAATTGTAACATTCGAGATTCAGTATGTTTCTTTTTAACCCTTATTGTAAAAAATCCTCTCAATCTAGTCCTTAGCTAGTATGCGTGGTGTACTCTATGAGTACACTTAGCGTACTAGCTCATTTCAGGATCGCGGGTTCACCTACGTACGTTGGGCGTACGTGGGAGTACGTATGGCATACACAATGCATATGCAAACCCTAATTTTTAGGGTTTGTGCCCTATTTAAGCAACTTAAGACACCCTTGGACCTTCTAATGAACAACCTCCATCTATGTATACCCTAAGATCGAAACCCTAGTTGTCATTTGTGAGATTTGAGCTTGAAAGTGAGTTTTGGTGGTGTTTCTGGTGAAGTAGAAGAAGAAGACACTTGGAGGTTGCTTGGGAGTTGCTTGAGCTTATAGATCCAGAGTCATCTTCATCTTATTCTTTATGCTCGATCCAACTTAGGGTGTTATTTATGCATTTTTGGGTCTTTTAAGCCATATTTGAATTTATGGTCAAAAGCCATGAAGTTTAGATGTTAGAACATTTGAGGTCCCTTGTCCATAAAAATGAAACCTTTATGAGTTATTTTGGTCCATGCATGTGTTAGGTTATGGTTCTCTTTGAGTTTTGGGTCTTATTAAGACATGCATGAGAGTAAAGATGCCAACTTTACGTGTTAAGTCACCATTTTGGATCAGATCTAAGAGTTTGGCATGATGGCTTAACTGATTAAGTGCTTAATGGGTTGGATTGGTTGTCTGTGGAGTATGCGAGGCATACTCAACTCATACACTGCACATACCGGCCCCAGAAGAAGTACGCTAAGCGTAAGTCTGAGTACGCCCAACGTACTTAGCTGTTTGACTTTTTGGTTGACTTTTAGGGTTTGGGCCTTGTTGGCCATTGGGCTTTTGACTTTGGGCCATGGATAGACTTTGAGCTTTCTTGGATTTAGGTCCACGATGGTTTTTGGGCCCAATTAGGAAGTTAGGCTATATTGGACCTTAGGATGCCATTTAGGAAATTGGGCTTTTTGAGTAAATAGGTTGGGCCTTGGTTTTAGGCCAAGTAAGAAAAAGGTAAAATGATCTTTTACCGTGGATGTTGGGCAATTAATTTAGATTCTTGATTATAGGTTTAGATCTAATTATTGACTGGATATTATTTGATGATGTTAGCGAGCGGGGATTTTACGAATCAACAGATCGAGATTTTATTTGAAAGATTCAGTAGCTAGAGGTGAGTTTCCTCACTGTGTTTAGCGGGTCGAAGACACCAATGGCGGCCCATGGTTTATTATGATTAGGATGCTAGTTGTCTGTGTGACTCTGCATGTATGGTTTTTTTTATATGTTTACCAGGTGGGGCACGATGATTATTTTGTATGCTATTTATATTTGTGGTTATTGCATGTGTTTATGTGTTTGCATGTATACCGAGCGAGGAACGGTGCTAGGCGGGGCCTGATGATTGATAGATCTGTTTTGAGCGGAGCTCGATGCCGGCAGGGCCCATTGTATGTCTGATATGTATGGTATGTGGTATTCTAGGGAACTCACTAAGCCTTGTGCTTACGGTTTTCAGTTTATGTTTCAGCTACTTCTTGTTCGAAGGGGAAGAGCTCGAGATGATTGCGGTGCACACACCATGTTGTTCCGCATTTTATATGACTCTGATTGTACCTGGATGTTATTAGATATACTCTGATTTTACTATGGTTTTATGATATAGTTATGGATAATGGTTTTAGTAATAGAAAAATCAAAATTTTTGGTCTTAATTTTTGAGATGTTACACAGGGTGTGCTATTTGCCCACTAAGACTTCAAGTAGTCTCCAGGGTTGCTGATAACCCATATCGACTTTATGTGTTGTGCTATATGTGATATTTTGGGGAAATCACTAAGCTTTGTGCTTACAATTATTGATTAAATGTATTTCAGGTGCTTCTGAGGATCGCAGAAAGGCGAATGTTTGACCATACATATTCACCAAGAGATTTTGTTATTGGATATTTTGGACACTCTAATATTTAGATGTGGAATTGTATTTGACATTATGAATTTTATTGGGATGGTTTTTATGAAAACTTTTTTCTATGGATTTAAAAATGAAAAATTTGGTTTGAAAATTTGGATGTTATAGGACTGGAATGCCAATGTGCAATGGGTCTAATCAGTTATCGAACTGGAATACCCTCGGGTCCACAACCATCAGGCTGGATTACCCTTGAGCCTACAACATGAGTTTGACTTGCCTTCCGAGCCCACAACTTATGTCTGGATTGCTCCTGGGTTTGTTGGTCTCCGCACAAAGCAATATTGCCTCAACTTAACTGCACTATGTCGACTTATGTAATAGATGAACATATAACATTAACATATACACATGCAGGTCTTAACAGATCATTACAACATAACAAAATCCTAAACCAGGATACATAATCTAATGGGACGACATTGGTGCATTCGACCTCGAAGTACAGTGAGGAAAACCCACCTGAACAACTCAATAGAAACTCCATAGCTATCTTAACAACAACAGATCCAACCTAAGCTTCCTAAAACCAAGCCGAGACCAATCCTTAGCTAAATATTCAATTCTATCCAAGTTTGACCAAAAGTCAAACTGGTCAAAAATCAACAGTCAAAGTTAAGGTCAAAATTGTCAACAACAGCTTTCCACGTCGTGGCCTACCTTAGCCACGTCGTCGGCACTAAATGCCAAAATAGTTGGTGATTCCCCAGCCGCCACAGCGTGGTAGCCTAAGGCCACACTGTGGGGACTAGTCTGAATAGTTCAAATGAGCTTAATCCATTTTCTTCTGATTTTAAGAGCTCCAAAGCTCATTGTGATCCTTTCCAAGGTCTTAATAGATAAAGTTTCTAACTTTTTCCATTAGGAAGGTCCAAACCACCAAGATCTAGACTTTAAGTCTCGAAGGGACCCAAAAATGCATCTTTCTCAACTTAATCCATTAACTCCAAGTCTCCAACCTTCATATCTGAATCAACATGATGTATAGATGGATAAAGTTTCTAAATTTATCCGTAATAATATCTCTAGCTTTCAAGATCAAAACTTTATTACCCTCAAAATAACCTAAATGACCAAGATAACTTGCATGATTGAAAGGGAAGGCAAAATATCAACACTTTCCTAGTCCAAAAGGTCCAAGAAAACATTCTAAACAGATTAAAATGGTGTTGAAGTCCATATCTGAAACATACAATGCTCTCGGTACCTTGGAGAGTAATAAAGTTGCAAAATTTATTCCCAACTCTCACTAAAAACTCATTAAAATGGACCAAAACACCAAATACACTTAGATCCAAGATGAATATGTAATAAAACTTGAAACTTTATAACTTACAAATGTCTAGAAGGTAGATGAAAGTTGGGATCTCCAAATGCCAAGCTTTAAGGATCAATCTTGCAAGAAAACATTGCTCTAAAACCACCAAAATGGATGAGAGAGGTGAGGGGAGGTTCAAATCTTGGAAATGGAGGCTAGGCTTTCTTCCAAGAGGTTGCTAAGAAAATACCCTAAAACATGAATCCTTACCTTTAAATACCTTGAAAACCCTAAAAATTTCGTGGGCTGTGGGCTGCACAATTTTCACGTTCTGAGAATATATACTCACTTATCCAAAATTAGGTAGATAGAATATTAGATAATATGCGATGGTGACAATAAATGGATCTTAGGGTAAACCCCATTCCAAGACATAAACCAAGACTTTAATCACTTATCCAAGACATAAACCAAGACTTTAATCACTTATCCAATATTGTCATCATCCAATAAGGTCTAAACCCCATTCCCTTGAAACCTAAGATCCATTTATTGTCCACAATCCCAAAATAAGAAACTTCTTGAAATAGGATGTTACAAGTGAATATTAGATAATATGCGATGGTCCAACATCTATATGCGATGCATTCGAATCGGCAGGAAGTTTCTTATAAATAGATCTTTTCTCTTTGATTTATATGGAAACCACTGATAATCACCAGAAGGTAACCAATTTTGAGTGACCATAAACCCTAGAGGTAACTAGAAGGCTTGAGATACAAGTTAGAGCAAATATCTGAAGGATTAGAAGATAAAAACTCAATCGATAGTCATTTAGTTTGCTAATTTCATCATGTCTAGCATTAATTTATTGATTCCTTTGAGTTTTACTTCTCTGATTATGGGATTAAAACCATATACTTTCAGTTAGAGATCATGAACATTTTATAAATTTTGGTTTGATTATATGAAATGGATATTTTAGTTTTTAATTTATTATGATAGTTCTATCATATATCCATATGTGTTTAAGTTTATGACTTTACTACTTATTGCTGAGAAGTTCTTGAATTATAACTGCTTTATGACCAATAAATTTGTTATGATTAGCGATTGATTAAATCTTAGGATTAAGCAGTTAAAGGTAGTAACTTTGATGTGTCCGAACTTTAGATGACCATTCTATTTAATTAGTAGTTTTTCATTACCATTAAGATCACTAGGGAATGAATCTAACTTAATACAAACTAAATATTGGTAATAGGAATAGTAAATTCATAAACATTTTGTTAAATATGATTAGAATTATTAGGGTTAGAATTTGACCAAAAGGCTTAAACAATATAGGAATCGATGAATAACATAAAATATATGTTGCACCTCACAGAATCAACCATTATTAAAAGGGACAATCAAATATAAGTGAAAATATTGTTTTGTTGATTTTTGCTTGTTTGTTTAAGTTTTAATACAGCCCTCCCCAATTTAATTTTCGTTTCTAGTTTAATTACTTTTTATAAATCTTAACTAAATCATACTCGTTCGCCTTGAACTCGACATCCTAATCTTTAATTTGATGTATTATTACACGATTAGGTACATTCCCTAAGGTGTGTAGCAGTTTAGTTCAGATAAACCTTTTATAAATTTAAAACATGAACATAAATAACACAGCATATATGTTTAGGTAAAATTTCTAACTTTCATCCGACTTGTACTCTAAACTTATAGTTGCATCCATATCTCATATATATGCATGAAATGATGTCCAAAACATAAAATTTGTAAAACCATTAGGTAGGAATATTGTGGTTATTTTTTAAACTTATCAAGGTATTCAATAGCTGATGTTTATAAGGTTATTGCCTTATATGAGGGAGAAAACGTAACAACCAATGAAGGTGGATAAAAATCCAGAGTATATGGCCGTTACTACTATATGTATTGTTAATTGTTATATGGCCTTTATGGCGTGATTAATCTTGCATGAAATACTTTTTGAACATGATTTGAATGTAAATATGATATACTTGATTGAAAATCATTTGAATATCCTAATTGTGTATCATACATATGATGGGCTGTGACATGAAGGACGAGATTTCCTTGAGTTTGACGGAAGAGATTTCTTTAAGTTTGAAGGGAGAGTTTCCTAGAGTTTTGAATTTTAATGTTTACGTATGAAATTTTCAACTCCATTCCGTAAGAGTTATGGTAATTGTCACATTATTCTCTAAAACTTTAAGGATTAATTCCTATTATTTGATATTTGTGGTTATAATTGACTTACTTGTTAGGTAAATGGCAACATGCTGATTCACATGTAGTCTCAATTCGGAGAAGTCGTCGACTATTGGGACCTTAGAATGAAAGGGGGGACCTTAGAATGAAAGGGGGTTATTTAAGCGTAGAGAACTTGGGTTGGGGTTTAGATGCATATGCTTTTACAATTATAAATTGATAAAAAACTTTACCTAAACTTCTTAACTCATTTATTCATATATGTTGAAAACATTTTCAAATGTTTTTGAAATTAAGACTTGGGAGTTGGGTTATTGCCATTTACCCAATTCCATTCCAAAGTCTAATTTTTGGTATTACTCATTAGACTCATCATATACCTAAACATTATACTTGAAGACCGAATCTATGGTTAGATTCTTCTTAAAAATTTAGAAGGTCATAGTTTGTTATGGTTCATTTATCTTTTGTAATGATGTCTAATTGATGACCCTCGTATTTGAAACTATACACTTTTAAACTTAACTATTTAATTAAGCTTTGGGACCAAATTTTGGATCAATGACGTAAATTGTTTAGTGTATGATCCCACACTCCCACACATAATCAGTGGTATGCCAATTTGTTTATATTTTGCACACTATTTCTAACAATTAAAAGCATAATTAGTAGTACACCGATTTGTTTATATTTTGCACGCTATTTCTAACAATTGCTTCTAATGGGAGGTGACCAAAGATTTTAATTGTTTCTGCAAAGAAATATGTAAAGAGAAGGGATGGTGGGCGTGTTAGCAACTAGCGGTCATCGGAGAAGATGAATCAAGTGTCGTGGTAGGGTTTGGGTGGTGGTTCTTTATAATATCTAACTTTTTAAATTACTTTAGTAACAATAAATAAATAAATAAATAAAATAAACAAATAAAAGCAGTTACAAAGATAACAAATGTCATTCCACTTCGGCCACTCACCATTCCAAACCATAACAAGCCAACAATTGCCGCACCCAAGGATAAAATCGTTACAATCTTTTTTGTTTTTACTCAACTCTTGTCTTTTTTTTTTTTTTTTTTTTTTTTTTTTTTTTTTTTTGTGTGTGTGTGTGTGTGTGTGTGAAGGACTAACTATGTAACTTACTCTTACATAAATGAAGATGTAAATAGGAAAAGACCAAGTCATATTTGGTCCAAAAGATGAACCTTCATATATCTTGGGTGATGGGATTAATTTTGATATTATGATTTTATTGAAAACTTCATATAATAATTATATACAACAACAAAAAAAAAATCTTATCATTTAAGAATGAAAGCGAGTTCGAAAGATAAAGGTGAAAAAAAAAACAATCAAGCAATAGACGGAGCCCGCATCTCATGTTTGTATATCAGTGACGTGAATAATCTAATGGTTTGGTTTCTTTCATATCAATATCATAATAATGATATTATACACAAGTATATTGATGATTGAATACCGAGTCTTTTGTGACAAAAAAAAAGTAGAATTGACATTTATTTTTGAGTAATGAGGCATTACACGACCTCCATAAGCACCACACAATTAACCGACAATTATGGTTTTGGGACCGACTTTGACAATCATGTATGCCCCTAGGTAGCCGTTATTGATGGGAATACAAGAAAATTGTGGTTGGTTAAATAAGTTGTTATTAATACAGTTGATTTTTTTTGTTTTTCCTTCACTTTCTAGAAGAATATATATTGTTACTCCATCTACGTGGTTTGGTGCTTCATTGAGGCTTGAGCTATAGGAATGTATGATGTCATACAAATTTGTGTTTACACTTTATACAGTTGCTTACACTAACTTGCTCCACCATAACCAATAAATGGACAAATCAAACTTTTGTTGTTACAGAATTCTTTTGTTTTCCTTCCAATATAATTCGATCCAGTTTTCTCATATGATCGTTACACATTTGCTTAGTTTCTTCATACAACCTATAGACAATTCTTCTCTTGGTTTCTCTTATCTTATTTATCTACATATTAAATACGTTGTATTTGAATCCTTAATTGCATCATATTCTTGAGAATTTATAAATAATAAACAACCATTTAAACAAGAAGCTCTATATAATATATATTTCTGATTTGCATGTCGCTAGTAAATTGGTTTCGTTGCCCCAAATTATTTCAGAGAACAAGTTTAGTGACAAAACCCGTCTACTAATTTGTACGTAAAATGACAATTAAAAGCATTAAAAACATCAAAATCCATATCTTATTTACTATTTAGTATAAATAACATCATAAACTCAATTCAAATAAACACCAAATCCGTTTTTACAATTTTAACCACAAATATGATAAGCGTAAATCTAAAAATTTCCAATAAATAATCCATATATTTTATCTATTATTGTTATTTTTGTATTTTTAATATTTTTTTTAATGGTGTGTCAACCTAAGGTTGAAGCTCATGTAATTGAATCCAGTTTTGTAATATTTAATAATCAAGTTATTTTTGATATTCGGAGTTTTAAAAAAGGGATTATTAATGTTTTTTAGAAAATAACTATTTCGTTTCTTTTCAAGTTGACAATAAATACATATTTAAAAAAAAGGATAATTAACTTATGTTTTATGTATATTTTCTTTTAAAGTTGACAATAAATACATTTAATAAAAGGGTAATTACTCATGTTTTATGTATATCTTTATCGATCTCAAGGTTGATATGACAAGATCCATTTTTTATTGCAATTTTACTTTTTTTTTTTTCCCTTAGACCATCCACATTGGGTCTTTTAAAAAGAACTTGCAATGTCACTAAGCTAGTTTTTAATGCTACTTGGATTTGTTCTGTCTATATCTGTAAGGCTTGCAAGTCTTGTAAATAATTTTATATTACTATTTTAATATAACAATCACCGGTGTTGATTTTTTTATAACTATTTTAATGTTACTAATGAATTATGTTGAGTTGGCATTTTTTTTGCAAGACATTAAACATCCACCGGTGTGATGTCTCTTTTATTTTAATTTTTGTTATAAATTTGGTCTGAACATTAAATATTATTATGAATTTGTCTTAAATTTAGTTTAATTTACAAATTAAATTGTCTAGAACTTTTTAATATTTTTTATTGAATTTTTTACAATCTTTTTTTTCTAACTTTTTATGTTTTTTTAACAATTCTTTTACAACATTTATATAATCTTTTATAGAAAAATTTACTACTTGTTGCCTTATTTACAAAAAAGATTGTAAAAAATTCAATAAAAAAATTATATAAATAAGAATGATATGATTAAAGATTGTTATATTTTTAAATCAAAATATTTTTGGAACATAACGTTTTTAAATCATATTATTTTTAATATGGATTCATTTAATTTTGAATAATATTATATTATTTTAAGTCAATATTGTTTTTAACCATATATTTTAGATCATATCAGTTTAAACTATATTAGTTTTAATTATGTCAAGGACTATTAGATTGGTAACTTCGATTGTATAATTTCAATCATATACTAGTTAGATTTAAAATCATATTAATTCTGATCATATCATTTTCAACCAAATTGAGTTTTTTTATAAAAATTTTAGTTTATAAAAAGTTTTGGATAAAAAATATAGCTTATAATAGGCTATAAACTAAAATCCGAGCTCCAATTTTCTTAAAAAAAATTCATGATTAGGATCGTGTTAATGATAAAAAAAAAGTTTTTTGACCGATATATGATGTGAAAGTAGGGCTGAAGAATGAAAACACACAAGAGAGTAAAAAAAATCAAGTAATAAAAGACGGATACGTGGCATGAGAATTGACCTGGAGAGTATAAACATGAGAAGGTTTCCAATTTCTTTTATATTATTTTGACAATTATACCTTCAAATCGTTTACCTTTTCGTTTGAAAATTTTTAATAAGCTAGAGTTAAAAGATAATGATTTAAAAGGGTAATATATTTTTTAATTTGTACACATTTAGTCACTGAGTTTTTTTTTCGTCCATTACCCCTTCAACTTGTTAAATTGTATACATTTAGTCCTTATGACCGGTTACTCCAGGTTAGCCGGAAAAATGACTTAATAGGGTAATATATTTATCATTTTGTACACATTTAGTCTTTAATATTTTTGTACACATTTAGTTCTTAATATTTTTTTTTTGTTGCAAAATAAGTCATTTTTGTTTTTGTATTCATTGAATACTTATGAATGATTTCTTTAGTTTTTTCTCACGACATCTTATGTGGGATAGCCATATGGTGGTGGGATAGTTTCAGGTGGTCCTGCTATATGTTGTAGGCCAAAATACCTGGTGCAGGCCGGCTATAAGCTGTAGGCGCGAAGACTCGAGAAGAGCGGTTGGATTAAGGCGTCATGTCAACAAGCCCTGGGTATTCCATTCCAATGATTTATTGGACCTGTTGCATGTTGGCATTCCAGTCCGATGACTGATTGGGCCAAGGTATACCAATCTGATGAGTGTGAGTATGTTATGCATGATAATACGTTTGTTGTGTTGGGTATTTTGAGGGAAACTCACTAAACTTTGTGTTTACCCAGTTGTGTATGTTTTCAGGTTCTATCGTTGGTCGTGGGGAGGTGAATGTATGATTGTACACACTCATCAACAATATTGAGGATTACGCATTTCTTATACTACTCTGATTTTCGATAAATGTATTTTGGAATAAATGTTTTTTCTTAATAATGGATTTATAATTAGAGAGTTTTGGCTTATTTAAAAATGAATTTTTTTGGTTGAGAAAATGAGACATTACACATAAACATTAACAGCCACACACACTCCATCAATGATTGTCCCACGTAAGATGTCGTGAGAAAAACCTAAAGAAAACATTAATAAGTACTGAATGTGTACAAAAACAAAAATGACTTGTTTTGAAACAAAAAAATATTAAGGACTAAATGTGTACAAAAATATTAATTGGAAATTATCTATTTCATGGAAATATTAAGTTTCAGTGTTAAGTATCAAAATATATCATAATATATCATAAGGTATGGTTTATTATGGCATGTACATCTTTTTGCACCAAAAGAAGTTTTTGTCTTATATAGATCTATATGTTTTGTAGTTATAAAAATTAGAAGAGTTTTTATAGAAAAACTAGCTTCTTCTTTCTATAAAATATTCAAGGAGACAATAACGGGAAAAGAAGACATGATTGCATTTATTTAATCATAAAGCCATGTTCTTACACTTGTAGCCTTTTTTTGCTAGATCCATAGTGTATTAAAGCATCAAGACTCAATGGGTAAGGACTTGGATTAAGATGATTAAAAGGCTTACATGTATTTCTTCTTTTACTAGCTAAAGCCCACAGAATTTTGTGCTTCCTATCTACATATTTTATCTGTTTTTGTCTCTTAAAGTGTTAAGAACACAAAGATGAAGATGATACTTGAATACTCTCTTTGAAGACAAACTAGTTTCTTTGTCTTAAAAGCTTAAGAGATTCTTTTATTACAAGAAGAAGACTAACATCTTATCAAGTTGATTTATTGTTGGTGGATATCTCTAGAGACCATCAACCTTGAAGTTTCATGTCATACTTCATCGACTTCCAATCTCCCATGAGAATCAAAGTCTTCAAAGGTAGTAACACTTTATTTCTATGGTTGTTTTAATCTTTCTGAGTCTTAAAAAATGATCCTTGGCGAGTAAAATAGTTTTAGTTTTATTCATTAGTTTTAAAGCTTCCATAGTCGTTTTTACCGTTTGTAAAACCGAATTTTTGAATAAAAACCCAACACAAAAACCCAACCTATGTTCCATATCCTCATTGGCTTGCATTAATCCTGGATCGTACTTAAGAGGGTTACAATGTTAGCCATGGAGTCTCCATACAACTTCTATTTCTCTCATCAAAGATTATCAATGTTGGCCCCCTCGTTGGGGATATGCATCTTACTTAGTGTGTGGAGGAATGGATTGCAAATCCTTATGTAGTTGAATCCTCTGACTATGATGAAGAGGACGATGAGGGCAATAATGAAGATAATGATGAGGGCAATAATGAAGATGAAGAAGATGATGTTGATGATGTAGAAGATGAATCTGACGCTGACACTAACATATCAATCGTTGATATGGGAGAAGCCTTTGCTTAGGGAATGTCTAACTCTACCCAAGATTGAACCAACACATTCTCTTTTTGTGACATCCCCAAAATCACGGCCAGAAAAGACCGGTTTGTTTATGCTTTGTTTAAAAATCAGAGTTACATTTTAAATGAAAGTGTTGCGGAATTTGTCCCAAAACAAAAATATGATAAAGATTTATCAAAAGCATTTCCATAGAAATGTATTTCATTAAAAGACTCGGGATGTCATGTTCGTACAGATCAAAAGCATAAACAGTACAATATAATCCTTACTACATTATTTCATATCTACAGGCCTATATCCATAATCCCTCGTCCAAAACATCACATCTATGCTCATGCGCCACTACCTGTAATACATAAAACTGAGTGGGTCAGGCTTGGGAGCCTGGTGAGCACATAGGGTTTTCAACCCACAATAAATAAGTTTATTAATTTCATCGATCAACAATAACCCGATTACCCGTTTCCGTTATCCTCACTTTACGTCCCTAAACACCTATCATAAGGGACTTAGCCTAAGGATCATCATCGGGACGGACACTACTGCTAAGGGGATTCCTCAGCAATAAATGTCCTAAAGGCAACCATGTGGGGGATGGAGTACACCGGCGAACACATCGTTCACAAACACCTACAGGTTGCGAGCCTGCTAGTGTTCCACTGGACTGTCTAGAAGAGTCTGTGGTCGTCATCCATACTCCGCTAGATGACAGAATCAACAACATCAACATCGAGGCCTCTCATCATTTTATCACACATCACCTATTGCATCTACCCATGTTTTACCCCAACATTTTCGTAGATATAAAATACATATACAGTTTAAATCATTGAAAACATGTATAACAACGTTCATCTAGCATAGATAGCAAGTATTCAGATAATATGCACACATAGCACGTAATTTATATAAAATACTTCATATCTATGTGTAAGTTGAAAGTAACTATGCACTCACTTGTTAAGGTGATGATTCCAAAATCGGGCAGCGCTTGCTTCTAACGATTCTATTTTCCTTCGACGAAACCTAGCATTATTATCGCTAAATTTTAGTCTAATATTTACCGTGACCAACTATTAGTCTTAGTATTATTATTATTATATAAGCGTTAAACAATATTTTCCAACCACTATGTACAGACAGGGGCCAGACATAAAACACCGGAGGGCAGGACCATTTTGGCATATAGCACTTCTGAAATCCAACAACCCTATGCAGCCCTTTAAACCAGATTCCCCGTACCGCGAGTAGTTAAAAAAAAATATTATAACGACACTTATATAAGTTATAATAATAGCTCAAATATTTATTATAAGTTCATAATAACAATACTAATTTTAAATATAAGCTATATTAAAATAAGGTAAACATAACTTACTTACAAGGGGGTTTTAGCTAGGAGTCGGGATCTGTAGGGGCAGAACTTCGTCGCTGAATCTTTCTAAGAAAGATTCGTGCAGCGCTTCAGCGCTCACCTTACTATACTAAGCTACAGAAAGAGAAGTCGAATCACGAGGGACCGAAATGCTCGGGGGATAATGAGAGAAAGACTCTTGAATCAAGAGAATGGTGCAAGAAATATGAGAGCCCAAGGCTCTTATTTATACTAATTGAATTTTCAAAAACTACCCTCCATAATTACTTAATGACCTTTTAGTTATATAAACAACTAAACACCCCTCTATAATACTATTTTAAATGGATTTAATGATATTTGTACTAAACTAATGTCGAAAGAATTCAACATTAGTCTTATAATGACCGCATCGTCGATACCTTTCTAATGATATATACATATGTATATATATGTGTACGTATACATGATTTATACTTTATTTTAATACGTAAATATGCTATTATAATTTGTAACTCGTTCATACGAACTCCGTTTTTGACGTTCCTTATATCCACGCGTAGGTGGAGGCGTACTCTACAACTTTCGTTTAGACTCCGTCGGCTAATTTTGACTTTATTTTTAAAGTTATATTTTTAACAGGCCGGGACAGGATTGGTCTGTTTAAAATCTCATAACTTCTTCATACGAAGTCAGATTTGGGCGTTCTTTTTATCGATGTTCTTAGTTTAACATATTCTACGACTTTTGTTTAGATCGCTAAGGCTAAATCTCGCTCTATCGTAAATTCACTATTCACGCTTCCCGGTATCGTGCCGGTTCTGTCGTGAAACTTCGACGGGTCATAACTTCTTCGTTATAACTCGGATTTCGGCGTTCCTTATATGCACGGAAACCTTGAGACATATTCTAAAACTTTATGTAGAGATATCGGGATTATCTCACACTTTAATTTTGACGCTCATTTTTATTCTTTATTAATTATACATTTATAATTAAATAATAAAAACATAAACACACATAATTCACATAATACTCAAATATTTCATCTTTATTACTTCAAAAAGAGTTACAAGAGTTGACCTAGACTATTACATTGACAAAAATGCTTAGCCCTGAAACCCAGGCGTTACAATTCTCTCCCCCTTAGGATGATTCCGACCCGGAATCATGTATCAGCAAACAGATGTGGATAGCGACTCATCATGTCATCCTCTGTTTCCCAAGTGAGATTCGGCCCATTCGAATGTTTCCATCGGACTAGCACCAAGTCGACCATCTTGCGTCGTAACTTCTTAGTCTTACGGTCAACAATTGCCTCAGGCTCTTCGATCAGCCTTTTATTTTCATCCATCCTTAACTTTGAGATTGGAATTATGTCGGGAACATCTCCCGTGAATTTCCTCAAATAACACACATGGAAGGTGTTATGAATACCATTGAGTTCTTCGGGCAATTCCAGCTTGTAAGCTTGGTTCCCAATCTTCTGAAGAACTTTGAATGGTCCAATAAACCTTGGACTCAACTTTCCTCGTTTCCCAAATCGTATAAGTCCCTTCCATGGTGAGACTTTAAGCAAAACGGAATCCCCAACTTCGAAAATTATCGGTCGTCTTTTCTTGTCAACATAGCTCTTCTGACGATCATGTGCTGCTAACATCCTTTCCCTAATCACCTTCAACTTCTCAGCAGTCTCATGGACTATCTCGGGGCCCATAAACTGCTTCTCTCCGGCTTCAAGCCAACAAGACGGCGTACGACACTTCTGCCCATACAAGGCTTGATAAGGAGCCATCTTGATGCTCGAGTGAAAACTATTGTTGTAGGAAAATTCTACCAGAGGTAAGTGCTCGTCCCAATTCCCTTGGAATTCGAGGGTACATGCTCTCAGCATATCTTCCAGCGTCTGAATCATTCTTTCGCTCTGACCATCAGTTTGCGGATGGTAAGCAGTACTTAAATACAACTTTGTACCCAACTCCTCTTGTAGACTCCTCCAAAACCGTGATGTGAAACGACTATCACGATCTGATACAATCGTAAGAGGGACACTGTGAAGTCTTACAATTTCCTTCACGTAAGCATTTGCGAGCTTATCCATAGACCACTTCTCGTTGGCTGCTATGAAGTGTGCACTTTTGGTGAAATGATCCACCACTACCCAAATCATGTCGTGTCCGCTCTTCGTCCTGGGTAGTTTAGTCACAAAATCCATGGTGATGTCTTCCCATTTACCCATGGGTACAGGTAAAGGTTCTAAACTCCCATACGGTTTTTGATGTTGTGCCTTGACTCTCGCACATGTCACACACTCGGCCACATACTTCGCAACATCGAGCTTCATCGTCGGCCACCAGTAGTAGGGTTTTAAGTCCTTATACATTTTAGTGCTACCGGGATGAATTGAGTACATGGTCTTATGTGCTTCTTCCATCAGAAGATCTCTTATTCCTCCCGTCTTAGGTACCCAAATTCGATCTTGGAATACCTTCAGTCCTCGACTGTTTGTACCGAACACTAACGTTCTTCCCAAACGTTCTTCCTTTCGGTCATTCTTCTCTAAAGCTTCTTCTTGAGCTTTCCTGATACTTTCCACAATCGTCGAGACGACTTCAATTCTTAATGTTCTTGGCCTTTTCCTTTCAAGATTGACTTTCCGACTGAGAGCATCAGCAACAATATTTGCTTTACCCGGGTGGTAAAGTATCTCACAGTCGTAGTCCTTGAGAAGTTCTAGCCAACGTCGTTGCCTCATGTTCAACTCCTTCTGATTAAAGAGACACTGGAGACTCTTATGATCAGTGAAGAGCTTGCACTTCGTGCCGTAGAGGTAATGCCTCCATATCTTTAAGGGAAATACTACCGCTGCCAACTCCAGATCATGAGTGGGGTAGTTCTTTTCGTGCTCTTTCAATTGTCGAGATGCGTATGCTATCACCTTTTCTCTTTGGGTCAGAACACAACCCAACCCAACTCCAGAAGCATCACTATAAACCGCGAAATCTTCGACTCCATCGGGTAGAGAAAGTATCGGTGCTTCACATAACTTCTTCTTTAGTTTCTCGAATGCCTCATCGTGTTTCTCACTCCACGTATATGTAGCTCCTTTATGAGTCAAAGCTGTTAATGGAGCAGCTATCGAAGAAAAGCCTTGGATAAGTCGTCGATAATATCCGGCTAATCCTAGAAAGCTTCGAATCTCCGTGGGACTCTTTGGACGTTCCCACTTCATTACAGCCTCGATCTTTGCGGGGTCAACCATTATTCCCTCCTGGTTAACAACATGACCCAAGAATTGGACTTCCCGTATCCAAAAGTCGCATTTGGAGAACTTTGCAAAAAGCTTCTCCTTCTTCAACACTTCTAATACTTCCCGTAGATGCTTGCCATGCTCCTCTTGGCTTTTCGAGTAGATGAGAATGTCGTCGATGAACACTATCACGGATTTATCGAGGAATGGTTTACAAACCCTATTCATCAAATCCATGAATGCTGCGGGAGCATTGGTTAGCCCGAATGACATAACCAAGAACTCGTAGTGTCCATATCTCGTTCTGAATGCAGTCTTCTCAATATCCTGCTTTCTCACCTTTAGCTGATGATATCCTGACCTAAGATCGATCTTTGAGAAGTAGCTCGAACCTTGCAGCTGATCGAATAGGTCATCAATCCTCGGCAATGGATACTTGTTCGTCACCGTTGCCTTATTCAGCTCTCGGTAGTCTATACACATTCTCATACTTCCGTCTTTCTTCTTCACGAATAACACCGGAGCTCCCCAGGGTGATGAACTAGGTCGAATAAAACCGTTGTCCAACAGCTCCTGAAGTTGCGTCATGAGCTCCTTCATCTCCGTCGGTGCTAATCGGTAAGGTGCCTTTGCTATCGGTGTTGTTCCTGGTAACAAGTCTATACGAAACTCCACTTGCCTATCAGGTGGTAATCCGGGAAGATCTTCGGGAAAGACTTCCGGATAATCACACACAACCGGTATATTCTGCACCTCTTTCTTCTCCTTCTTGGCATCGATTACGAATGCCAAGTATGATGCACATCCTTTGGACAAACATTTCCTGGCTTTCATCAGGGAGATGATTCCAGAATTCACTCTACATTTGTCCCCATACACCATAAATGATTCTTTTCCGGGTGGGTTTATCCTTTTGCTCACCTTGAGTCCCTACTTGACTCACTTGACGACTATAGTTCCCTTCCTCAGATGGCTCGGGAACTGGCTCCATCGGTTCAACATGTATGGTAGGTTCGTCCCTATTTTCGTGGAGCATCCGTCTCATTTCTTCCCTTTGTTCAGCTAGCATAGCCTGAATCATGGCTTGAACTCCAGCCATGGTGACTGGCTCAGGTGCAACTTCTTCAACAACAGGTATTTGCTGAACCACTGGGGGTTGGTTCCTACCTCCATTTGCGTTCACGTTTCCGCTACGGGTCCTTGCTATCTTGATCTATACACCGAATAAGGTGAATTTAGATCTTTATTTAGGATAGACGTTTTAAATCGTCCTTATCACTCCGAAACGTTTACATGTTAGTTCTAATATCGTAGTCGTACGTTTAGAATCCTAAACACATAAGGTTTCCAGATCCGGTCGGCAACAGACCATAGATCCGAACAATTAACAGCATATTATGCACAAAGCATTTAGCACATAAAAGCATTTTAGGCACAATTCCTAAAATAAGCTAGTGCTCACACCTCACAATCATCGCTTAGCATTCTAAGTTTAAGTCTAGAAATCCTACAAATTCCTAGTTCGCTTAAACTAATGCTCTGATACCATTTGTAACATCCCCCTCTGACACGTATCACAATATTGTCCGCTTTGGGCCACTCGGCACGAGGACTTCCCAGGGGGTCACCCATCCTGGTACTACTCCCGCCCGAGCACGCTTAACTGCAGAGTTCTTATGGGATCTGCTGCCCTCACGGCTTTAGTACGCGTTGTGATAGGGAAGGTATCCACACCCCTTTTAAGGAATGCTTAGTTCTCCTTCCCAGCCGATGTGGGATCAGATCTAACCCACTTTATGTAACGCCTGGGTTTCAGGGCTAAGCATTTTTGTCAATGTAATAGTCTAGGTCAACTCTTGTAACTCTTTTTGAAGTAATAAAGATGAAATATTTGAGTATTATGTGAATTATGTGTGTTTATGTTTTTATTATTTAATTATAAATGTATAATTAATAAAGAATAAAAATGAGCGTCAAAATTAAAGTGTGAGATAATCCCGATATCTCTACATAAAGTTTTAGAATATGTCTCAAGGTTTCCGTGCATATAAGGAACGCCGAAATCCGAGTTATAACGAAGAAGTTATGACCCGTCGAAGTTTCACGACAGAACCGGCACGATACCGGGAAGCGTGAATAGTGAATTTACGATAGAGCGAGATTTAGCCTTAGCGATCTAAACAAAAGTCGTAGAATATGTTAAACTAAGAACATCGATAAAAAGAACGCCCAAATCTGACTTCGTATGAAGAAGTTATGAGATTTTAAACAGACCAATCCTGTCCCGGCCTGTTAAAAATATAACTTTAAAAATAAAGTCAAAATTAGCCGACGGAGTCTAAACGAAAGTTGTAGAGTACGCCTCCACCTACGCGTGGATATAAGGAACGTCAAAAACGGAGTTCGTATGAACGAGTTACAAATTATAATAGCATATTTACGTATTAAAATAAAGTATAAATCATGTATACGTACACATATATATACATATGTATATATCATTAGAAAGGTATCGACGATGCGGTCATTATAAGACTAATGTTGAATTCTTTCGACATTAGTTTAGTACAAATATCATTAAATCCATTTAAAATAGTATTATAGAGGGGTGTTTAGTTGTTTATATAACTAAAAGGTCATTAAGTAATTATGGAGGGTAGTTTTTGAAAATTCAATTAGTATAAATAAGAGCCTTGGGCTCTCATATTTCTTGCACCATTCTCTTGATTCAAGAGTCTTTCTCTCATTATCCCCCGAGCATTTCGGTCCCTCGTGATTCGACTTCTCTTTCTGTAGCTTAGTATAGTAAGGTGAGCGCTGAAGCGCTGCACGAATCTTTCTTAGAAAGATTCAGCGACGAAGTTCTGCCCCTACAGATCCCGACTCCTAGCTAAAACCCCCTTGTAAGTAAGTTATGCTTACCTTATTTTAATATAGCTTATATTTAAAATTAGTATTGTTATTATGAACTTATAATAAATATTTGAGCTATTATTATAACTTATATAAGTGTCGTTATAATATTTTTTTTTAACTACTCGCGGTACGGGGAATCTGGTTTAAAGGGCTGTATAGGGTTGTTGGATTTCAGAAGTGCTATATGCCAAAATGGTCCTGCCCTCCGGTGTTTTATGTCTGGCCCCTGTCTGTACATAGTGGTTGGAAAATATTGTTTAACGCTTATATAATAATAATAATACTAAGACTAATAGTTGGTCACGGTAAATATTAGACTAAAATTTAGCGATAATAATGCTAGGTTTCGTCGAAGGAAAATAGAATCGTTAGAAGCAAGCGCTGCCCGATTTTGGAATCATCACCTTAACAAGTGAGTGCATAGTTACTTTCAACTTACACATAGATATGAAGTATTTTATATAAATTACGTGCTATGTGTGCATATTATCTGAATACTTGCTATCTATGCTAGATGAACGTTGTTATACATGTTTTCAATGATTTAAACTGTATATGTATTTTATATCTACGAAAATGTTGGGGTAAAACATGGGTAGATGCAATAGGTGATGTGTGATAAAATGATGAGAGGCCTCGATGTTGATGTTGTTGATTCTGTCATCTAGCGGAGTATGGATGACGACCACAGACTCTTCTAGACAGTCCAGTGGAACACTAGCAGGCTCGCAACCTGTAGGTGTTTGTGAACGATGTGTTCGCCGGTGTACTCCATCCCCCACATGGTTGCCTTTAGGACATTTATTGCTGAGGAATCCCCTTAGCAGTAGTGTCCGTCCCGATGATGATCCTTAGGCTAGGTCCCTTATGATAGGTGTTTAGGGACGTAAAGTGAGGATAACGGGAACGGGTAATCGGGTTATTGTTGATCGATGAAATTAATAAACTTATTTATTGTGGGTTGAAAACCCTATGTGCTCACCAGGCTCCCAAGCCTGACCCACTCAGTTTTATGTATTACAGGTAGTGGCGCATGAGCATAGATGTGATGTTTTGGACGAGGGATTATGGATATAGGCCTGTAGATATGAAATAATGTAGTAAGGATTATATTGTACTGTTTATGCTTTTGATCTGTACGAACATGACATCCCGAGTCTTTTAATGAAATACATTTCTATGGAAATGCTTTTGATAAATCTTTATCATATTTTTGTTTTGGGACAAATTCCGCAACACTTTCATTTAAAATGTAACTCTGATTTTGTAACATCCCCCTCTGGCACGTATCACAATATTGTCCGCTTTGGGCCACTCGGCACGAGGACTTCCCAGGGGGTCACCCATCCTGGTACTACTCCCGCCCGAGCACGCTTAACTGCAGAGTTCTTATGGGATCTGCGGCCCTCACGGCTTTAAAACGCGTTGTGATAGGGAAGGTATCCACACCCCTTATAAGGAATGCTTATTTCTCCTTCCCAGACGATGTGGGATCAGATCTAACCCACTTTCACCCCCCATTATAGGGTTCGACGTCCTCGTCGAACACATCGACCCGTGCCCTGGCTCTGATACCATTTCTAACATCCCCCTCTGGCACGTATCACAATATTGTCCGCTTTGGGCCACTCGGCACGAGGACTTCCCAGGGGGTCACCCATCCTGGTACTACTCCCGCCCGAGCACGCTTAACTGCAGAGTTCTTATGGGATCTGCGGCCCTCACGGCTTTACAAATGGTATCAGAGCCAGGGCACGGGTCGATGTGTTCGACGGGGACGTCGAACCCTATAATGGGGGGGTGAAAGTGGGTTAGATCTGATCCTACATCGGCTGGGAAGGAGAACTAAGCATTCCTTATAAGGGGTGTGGATACCTTCCCTATCACAACGCGTTTTAAAGCCGTGAGGGCAGCAGATCCCATAAGAACTCTGCAGTTAAGCGTGCTCGGGCGGGAGTAGTACCAGGATGGGTGACCCCCTGGGAAGTCCTCGTGCCGAGTGGCCCAAAGCGGACAATATTGTGATACGTGCCAGAGGGGGTGTTACAAATGGTATCAGAGCTAGGGCACGGGTCGATGTGTTCGACGGGGGCGTCGAACCCTATAGTGGGGGGGTGAAGGTGGGTTGCATCTGATCCCACATCGGCTTGGAAGGAGAACGAAACATTTCCTTATAAACGGGTGTGGATACCTTCCTTGTCACAACGCGTTTTAAAGCCGTGAGGGCAGCAAATCCCATAAGAACTCTGCAGGTAAGCGTGCTCGGGCGGGAGTAGTACCAGGATGGGTGACCCCCTGGGAAGTCCTCGTGCCGAGTGGCCCAAAGCGGACAATATTGTGATACGTGCCAGAGGGGGTGTTACAGATTTTTAAACAAAGCATAAACAAACCGGTCTTTTCTGGCCGTGATTTTGGGGATGTCACAGTTGGTATCAGAGCTAGGGCACGGGTCGATGTGTTCGACGGGGACGTCGAACCCTATAATGGGGGGTGAAAGTGGGTTAGATCTGATCCCACATCGGCTGGGAAGGAGAACTAAGCATTCCTTAAAAGGGGTGTGGATACCTTCCCTATCACAACGCGTTTTAAAGCCGTGAGGGCAGCAGATCCCATAAGAACTCTGCAGTTAAGCGTGCTCGGGCGGGAGTAGTACCAGGATGGGTGACCCCCTGGGAAGTCCTCGTGCCGAGTGGCCCAAAGCGGACAATATTGTGATACGTGTCAGAGGGGGATGTTACACTTTTCTTCGGCTTCTACTTTATCAACAAAACCTTCTACGGAAGATATAACACATCACTGATCATTCCCACCTCAAGTGGAAACCATTGATCCACTGATTTAAGTTGTAAGTTCTCCAAGATTAGCATCTCCTCCTCCTCAGGCTGTAATTGTCCCTCCAATGCCAAATCTTATACAACTTACTGTTACCTTTTAGAGGGGGTCTAGTTCCAACTTCCAAACGACTGTGATCTACCAGCTCTCCTTATTAGTTTAGATGACTCAGACACTTGGAGAAAGACTAACCAAAGTTAGGAGTGATGTAGCAAACATCAAACTCATAATGATTTTGATTGATGAGAATGATGTGATGATTGAAGACACTCCTCCTAGCTCTCCAGGGAATGATCAAACACCTCCACCACCACCACCATTTAGTAATAATCCACCTCAACTACCATCAAATCCTCATCCTCGCACTCATTCTCCACCTTATAAATCCCCTCTCCAAACTGATGATGCCAAAAAGGAGGAGAATAATCAAGAACTTATGATAATGACTACAACTCCACTTCAACCTGAACAATCTGAATCAGAAATGAGGATAATCAAGGAGCAATGGTTGATTTTCAATCTGAACTAATGAGTGATGATCATCCTATACCAGAAGTTGATAATCAATTTGAGACTGATTATGATGAGTATGAAGGGTTTCTTGATTTGGACTTCATGACACAGACTTCTCTTCCTCTAAGTGTCGTTTATCCTGATGCATATTCTGAGGGGGAGATTCCTCAAGGAACTCATAGTGACATAGAGTCTGATGATGATCAACTAAATCCAAGAAAAAGAAGGAGGAGCAAATGACGTTGAAGATGGAAGTTCCTCAGCCACTAGTAGTTATGCAGCTCCTCCCCCTTCAAAGAAAAGCAAGTTAACAATTAACTTAGAAGAACTGGATGAGAACTGGAAAATGACCATTCAGGAGGTCATAGAATTAATTTTGAAGCATAATGCTTCAGTTCGAAAAAGAAGAGATGAATGTTAATCCATCAAACTTGCTTAGATCCTTGCCTCACATGATGTTCAAGAGACAAATATTCAACGTTTCAATGTTGATGTTACCAAATGAAATAGAGTTTTCGAGCTGAATGATCGAATCAATAGGAAGAAATTTGGAGATGTTCTAGCTCGAAGATATCAACCTGATCCCATCATCAAAGTCAGGTGCTCCAAACCGAAAGATGAATCGCTCAAAATTCATCTAGTCAGAAAGAAGGCAGAGTATAAATACATTGAAGGTGTGTTCGCTCATGAGTTAGTTAAATATGACTACAACGAGTTGATCCAGATTTAGGAGATAATTATAAAACATATATGTGTTCATGCTTAGGAGGTAAAATAGGCAATTCAATATTTGATTAACAAAGTCAAGAAGTTGAACTTAGTGCCTTTATTTGTTCCATCTCAACCATCTACCTCAAATAGAACAAGAAAGCCCAGAATGTCCAAGTCTACTAAGTTCCTCCTTCCATATGGAACATGTTCATTAGGGAACCAAAACATGGTATCTTCTACCTTGATAGTTAGAATCAAATGTGCATTCAACATACTGAAGATCTTCCTGCTGCTTCCACTAAGCATATGTTCAATATTCGTCTTGAGAGAATGTGACATAAAGAGCTAGAACAAGGCTATCATGTGATAATCTCTCTTGAACTCTGTAAACATTTGGCTGATCTTCACTTAGATGGATTTCTGTGGTTGAAGCAAGAGATTTTGACAGAAGCTAAAAACACCTCCAATGATGATTTTGATGATTCCTTTTAAGATTAGTTTTGACATCATCATATAGGGAAGATGGTAAGGTCACACTTTATGATCTGATGAGTCAAAAATACAACACGCTGTCCACCAGCGCCAATGCCAGCATCAACCTGACCAACGGCAACGTGATCCCAATGATCTTAGTGATCGTATGTATATTAGGAAGATATACTCTGTGAATATAGAATAGATATATGATCTGTAATCTTAGTGATTAGGATCAGACCTTTACATGCATTAGAATACATCCTCAAAATAGTGGGATCTCCATTCTTGTAATTGTATATATTGTACCATTATGGTTAAAACCTAACTGACCTTTGTGCCTCGCTTTGTGCTACTGTTCTCTTTGTGAGAACCCTTCTATTAGTGAAAGTACCTTTTTAATCATCCTTGTTGTTCTGTTTCTATTTACTCTTTGTTTTCTTTTTTTTTCTTTGTTATTCACACTTGAGTGTATCCGATCGATACAAACGTTCACTACACTTGCTTGTGCCCAGAGGACTATAAGGCCAAGTTCGCCTTGAACCTTCTTCGTTTGGGGGTGAAGGATTGGTGGAAGCTAGTGACCGACGCTTATTATCATGCAGATAAAGTCGTGGTGACTTGGGAGCAGTTTACTGATTTGTTGCATGTTGAGTATGTTCCCCTGGTTGAGAGGGAGTGGTTAACCCAGGAGTATCTCTCGTTGAAGCAGACGACATTGTCGGTGACGAAGATCACCAACATGTTTACTAAAAGATCCATGCTCTGCCCCGAGTATGATGCTTCGGAGTAGGTTTAAATGTCCTGTCAGTTGAGCATGCTCAAGATGTATATTTGTGAGTTTGTATCAGCCCATAGGTATACTTCTCTTTCCGAGCTACAGTCGTTTGCTCGGAGGAGGCAGATTGAGATCAAGTGTAACATCCCAAGAATAGAAAGTAAAGATAATAAGAGTAATAGTTTTCTCAAAACATTCATTCATTTGTTCCAAAAGATAAAAAAGAGTAATAGTTTTCTCAAAACATCAGATTCAAATCATAAATAGCCAATGCAGAATAAACTCTGGGGGATACAGTGTGATCACGTCGGGCCTTTCCCTCTGGAACTGGAAGTACCTGAAAATATTTAAACAACAAACCTTAAGCACAAAGCCTATGAGTTCCCCAAAAATAACATATACAACATATACACACACATGCTCACATAAACACACACACACACACACATATATATATATATATATATATATATATACATACATACACACATATAAAAGCACGTAGCTATACTGGGTCCATAACAACCCCGATTCTGTGATATGTGGATATTTAACCATGTATTTCGTGCATATTTTTAATACTTTTAGCTACAATTAAGCGAATTTGGGGACATAAGGTACTTATTGATGAGTTTTGATACAAAATATAAGTTTGTTTTTCACAAAAACCACAACGAAAGTCTTATAAAAATAACAAGTTTATTTTTAGTTTATAACAAACCAAACCATCAAGGATCCATTTATAGAGGTTAGAATGAAATAAAAAACAACCAAAGAGTTTTTATGAATTAAAACCTTTGAAGCCGTTGAACCGACTTGGTTTTGGGGTTGTTGATGAAGATAGCAAAAATTCAAGAATAGAATTTCTCTATGTATCCACCATCAAGAGTAAGGCACTTGCAATGCTAGTTCCTTCTTTTATTCTTGAGTGTCTTAAGCCTTTAAATGCTCAACTCAAATAATCACTAATGGACCCAACTTAAGGAGGCTTTAAACACCAAATTAATGCACCAAACTTCAAAAGGATGGAAGCTCTTCATACTCATGGCTTTAGAGAGAAAGAAGGGAAGAAAGTAAGAAAAAAAGCTAGTTTTTCATTCAAAGAGTCCCCTTTTATATCCCATGTTGGGTAAGGACTTTACATCAAAATACTCTAAAGTATTTATAGCATTTAGAAGCATGGGGAGACAAAGTATGGAGGTTGACAAGCATCCTTCATATTTTTTAAAACATTCAGCCATACCTCTCAAATGAGGATGGATTCTATAATTTTTATAAACTCAAAGTTTATAAAATATAAAATTTGTCTTTAGGTAAAAGAAAAAAAATCCAACGAGTCCAAAAGGTTGTAAATGGATTTTTAAGTCATACCATATGAAATAATAACTAGTTATACTCTCTTATAATTATTATTTTTCACAAATCAATAATTATTCCGTAATTAATTACAAGAATTGCTACAAAATGTGCCAACTTGATAAAGATGCGACCCTATAGGATCATATATTATTGGCAATGTCGCTCAATACTAATTATTGGGCATATAGATTCAACAATCTCCCACTTGCACAAGATGCATTGCATACTGACATAGACAGTAGCTAACATCTAGCAATGGGCTACTACCCCTAACAACATATGATGGCTGCCATATCATCAACATCCAATTCCAAGAGCTCTATGTTACAATTGTTACTAAAGGTGTGATATCAATTATTCCTTTGTATCATACATCATGTTGAACATGAGATATAGATAACGATCAATCTCATTTAGTGTTCAACTTTTAGTAAGGCCTTAGATATCTAACTCTCAACAAAGAAGAGGGACAAATCCCATCTTGACCACTTATGCCCATCAATGTAGTTCATGTCATACCCAACGATGACCCTTATGACTACCTTTTATGGAACAACGTTAAACCATGTCAAAGCACAATAGTTCATACACTCTCAACTCATTAGAATATATATTGCTTTTATTTTTCCAATATCCAAATACTAAATTTCAATTAAATACATCTACTTATATCAACAAGGCCCGATAGTACCAGATTGACTTGCATGCTTTAGCTAATGAAGGAGCTTTGTTAAGTAGATTTGACAAAGTTGATTTGTATAAACTTTGCAAATACAAACATTTTCAGTTATATATATATATATATATATATATATATATATATATATATATACATATATATCTCATAGATAGAGAAAACTATTGAGAATATATTAGATGCTTAAATATGAGTTAGATACCGATACTTGCGTAATAGGATTACTCACAGCCATAATAAACTATACATTAAGCATCTTTGTATGTGGTTTTCCAAACCACAATCTACTCTAACTCTGATGTGTAACTGTAATTAAAATCTACATGGAACTACAATCCATGTAACTTTCTCTTCAGTCATAATGAGGACACACCCGATAATGACTGGGAGTTATCTTAATTTTTTTGAAAGTTTAGCACATGTGTAACAACTTTAAATATAGCTTTCTTTCAAATACTCTGCAGATTAGGAATATTTCTTTAGTTCTCGCAAGCACATTAGAATGTTCCTTTAAGTCACACCTTGACTTATTATCAAATTGCACTATTATCGTTCGACATGCTCTAAGCATACAACTTATCTGGCCTTCTTGCATAATCATGACATATAAGATTAGTCCAATTGCAACAACATATGGAATACAATCATATATTCTAGTTCAAAACATTCTACTAGGATTTTGAGGAGTGCTCAAAATCATGTCATGTGGTATTTGACAGGATGAACTCTCTCAGAGTCTTTTATCTTAAGCTCTTTAATATCCTTGACAATTAATGCAGTTTTACTTAATCCTTTAAGTTTCCATGATCCATCTATATAGATATTTATTCCAAGAATTAGTATGTCGACTACATATAAGACTAGGAATGTTATTGCGGCCCCACTAGATTTGTAGAAAACACAAGAGTCTTCTTGATTTATAATCAAATCACAATATGTAATTATCTTATAAGAAAGAAGATCCTTACTTTGAGATGTTAGCTTAAAACTTGGAAAGATTTTCATTCAACTATGTTTTCTCTTCTGAAATCTCACTTACTCTTTATATTCGTTGTAACGTCGTGAATTTCAAAATAATTTTTCACAAATTATAAAAACATTTCTCATTTAATTTTCATAGAAATCCCACGCGTGTGTACATATCAAGCCGGCGCCTTCCCACGGTCATCACTAGTACCTGAAACAAACAACACTAACACTGTAAGAAAAAAGCTTAGTGAGTTCCCCAAAATACCACATAAACATATATTAGCTACTCTAGGCTATAACTCTATGGGTCCGTGCACCCAAGCTCTATGAACCCTCAGGTTCTAACTCTGGGAACCTTCCGGTTCCAACTCTATAAACATGCACAGCATAAATCACATAGACATCATGCAGTACAACACATAGCATACACATAACATACACATACTCTGACACATAACTCTGATTACCTACTCAAGGTAAAGTATAGTGAGAAGACTCACCTCAGGTATCTCGATAACTCGCGAATCCTGGAAATCACTCGTGCTCGATCCTCCGAGCTATAATCCTCCTATAACATCATATATCTCTTAATTAACACTTTTACCACTAAGGTTGACTACCCCTAGCAAGTCAACATTGGACAGCTCTGGTCAACGGTCAACGGTGACCGAACTCGGCAAGTGCACTAGGGAGACTCGGCGAGTCTAGGCGTTTTCACCAACTCTCTAGGATTCCCTTTTTGACACGTCGAGTATTCTCCTGACTCGACGAGTTCCACCTGGTATGAATCGCGGGGCCACCCCGACTCAACTCGCCGAGTTTCAAGAACAACTCGGCGAGTTCCAGTTCGACTCAATCCACCTGTCAACCCTCTCTAACTCTCCCTGACTCATTGAGTCAACTCATAACTCGGCTAGACCACTCACTGAGTGGTTAAGGTCAATCTTCATGCTACTCGCCGAGTCTGTTCTTCAGACTCGGCGAGTCCATGCCATGCATTAACTCAAACTTGCTTCTGAGGTCAGATCCGCTCCAACAACTCATAGATCTGGCCCTCCTAAGCTTATTTATCACGTAAAGTCCACATCTTGGTGCTCATAACACACCCCATGACTCATAAATGGTGTTTTGACCTTAAGCACAAAGACCCCAATCCAAAACCCCCATGGATTCATAAAAAGCTGGAGCAAAGGGACACTCTGGACCTCCAAAGGTCCAGATCTAGAACCTAACTCGCTTAAGGGGCCAAGGAAGCACTAGATCTACCCACAAAAGGGCTCAATAAGCCCTAAATCAATATAAACATCAACATAACAGAGAATAGCTAGAAGGTAGTACCTCAAATGTGATGTTCTGGACCTCAAATCTTCAGGAAGTGGCTCCTCTTGATTCCCCCTTAGCTATTGCTTCCTTTCCCTTGCAATATAACACCTCCAAGGTCAATAATGGCTCCTTGCTTTGCTCCAAACGCTCAAACTCGCTAGGGTTTCACTCAGGGGTCTGGTGAGCACAAATGACGGCCTTAAGGCCCTTTAAATAGGTCCCAAACCCGAGAAATTAGGGTTTCATTAAACAGCGCGGACTCGCCGAGTCCATACCTTGGACTCGCCGAGTCCAGGCGCGAACCCGCGTCCAGAACCACGATCCTACTCGGCGAGTTTGAGCTCCAACTCTCCGAGTCCCCTCACAAAACACCAAAAACATAAGCATAAAAGATACCTGGAAATCCGGGCGAGTTTGAGCTCCAACTCTCCGAGTCCCAGTCTGATCCCTTCCTATGTTGCCACTGAACCAACACCAGGGGTACCTCCTTGTTCCTTAGAACCTTGATTTTCCGATCTCTGATGGCCACTGGTCTCTCGGCATAATTCAGGCTCGCATCCACCTGAATATCTTCTAATGGAACCACTGCCGACTCATCGGCTATACACTTCCTCAGCTGCGACACATGAAAAGTGTCTTGAATCTGCCCCAACTCTGCTGGCAAATCCAAATGATAGGCTACCCGGCCTACCCTCGCGCTCACACGGAATGGACCAATATACCGGGGCCCCAACTTGCCCCTCTTCCTGAATCGAATCACTCCTTTCCAAGGAGAGACCTTCAGGAGAACAAAGTCACCGACCTGAAACTCAAGCTCGGACCGGCGCCAGTCTGCATAACTCTTCTGTCGGCTCTGAGTGATCAACAACCTCTGTCTGACCTGCTGAATCTGCTCTGTCGTCTGAAGTACGATCTCTGTACTGCCCATCACCCTCTGCCCCACCTCTCCCCAACAAATGGGGGTCCGACACCTCCTCCCATACAACAGCTCAAAGGGCGGCATACCAATGCTCGAATGATGGTTGTTGTTGTAGGAAAACTCTGCCAAGGGTAAATACACATCCCAGCTACCCCCGAAATCCAACACACATGCTCGGAGCATGTCCTCAAGCGTCTGAATCGTCCGCTCTCTCTGACCGTCTGTCTGGGGATGATATGCGGTACTAAAATGCAGTCTAGTACCCAACTCCTCATGAAATTTCTTCCAGAATATGGAAGTGAAGCGCACATCACGGTCTGAAACAACCGAGATCGGCACCCCATGCCGAGATACCACTTCCCTCACATACACCTCCGCCAATTTCTCTGTTGAAGAACCCTCACTGATGGCAAGGAAGTGAGCGCTCTTCGTCAACCTGTCCACAATCACCCAAATTGCATCAACTCCTCTGGCAGTCCTCGGCAATTTGGTGATGAAATCCATAGTGATCTGTTCCCACTTCCACTCGGGAACCTCCAATGGCTGCAACTTGCGATGCGGCCTCTGGTGCTCGGCCTTAACCCTACGGCAGGTCAAGCACCTCTCAACAAATCACGCAACATCCCTCTTCATACAGGGCCACCAATACTCCTTTCTTAAATCCAAATACATCTTAGTGGCCCCCGGATGGATCGAAAATTTCGACCGATGAGCCTCCTCCATCAAAATGGTACGCATTCCTCCCACAAACGGCACCCAGATACGCCCCTGAAAAGTCATAAGCCCCCGACCATCGGTAACGAACTCTGAAACCAAACCAACAACCTGTTATCTCTTCTGCATCTCAGGTTGCACAGCCTCGGCCTGTGCCTCGCGAATGGCGTCCAATACCAGAGCTATCATGGTCAATCTCAAACATACATCCCGTAGTGGAGTGCTCTCCTCCCTACGGCTCAACGCATCGGCTACCACATTAGCATTGCCTGGGTGGTATAGGATCTCACAATCATAATCCTTGACCACATCCAAGCACTTTCTCTGTCGCATATTTAGGTTGGGCTGATCCATCAAATACTTCAAACTCTTATGGTCCGTGTATATCGTACTCCGAACCCCATACAAGTAGTGACGCCAAATCTTGAGGGCGAACACCACTGCCCCCAACTCTAGATCATGGGTGGGATATCTCGCCTCATGAGGCTTTAGCTGCCTCGATGCATATGCTATCACATGCCCTCTCTGCATCAGCACTGCTCCCAGTCCCAAAATCGATGCATCACAATATACCACAAAGTCCTCCATCCCTTCCGGGAGAGCTAATACCGGAGCTTTGCACAACCTTTGGCGAAGTGTCTCAAAGGAGGCCTGCTGCTCGGGGCCCCATGAAAAAGCAACACCCTTCCGGGTCAATCTGGTGAGTGGCACTGCGATCTTACAGAAATCCCTGATAAACCTCCGATAATACCCCGCCAAACCTAGGAAACTCCTGATCTCGGAGGGTGACTTCGGCACCTCCCAACTCATCACCGCCTCAACCTTGGCCGGATCGACCAATATCCCTTCCTGGTTAACGAGATGTCCTAAGAACTGGACCTCTCGCAACCAGAAATCACACTTGGAGAATTTGGCATAAAGCCTCTCCGATCTCAGAACTCCGAGAACCTCTCTCAGATGCTCCTCATGCTGCTCTCTAGATCTCGAATATACCAGAATGTCGTCGATAAACACAATCACCGACTGATCCAACATCGACCTACACACTCAGTTCATGAGATCCATGAACACCGCCGGGGCATTGGTGAGCCCAAAAGGCATCACCACAAACTCATAATGCCCATAACGCGTCCTGAACGCTGTCTTCTGGACGTCCTCATCCCGCACCTTCACCTAATGATATCCAGACCTCAAATCGATCTTGGAGAACCAAGATGCTCCCTGTAACTGATCGAACAAATCATCGATCCTCGGCAACGGGTAACGGTTCTTGACCGTCAGCTTGTTCAACTCTCGGTAATCAATGCACATCCGGTGTGAACCATCCTTTTTCTTGACGAACAGGATAGGTGCTCCCCACGGCGAGCTGCTTGGCCGAATAAACCCCTTCCCCAGCAGCTCCTGGAGCTGTGAGGATAACTCTTGCATCTATGGAGGTGCAAGGCGATAAGGCACCTTAGCGATAGGTGCAGCCCCCCGGAACCAAATCGATACTGAACTCCACTTGCCTCACAGGAGGCACACCCGACAACTCCTCGGGAAAAACATCCGGGAACTCACGCACCACCGGAACCTCCTCAACTGAACTCGGCCTCTCGGAAACCACCCGTGTATCCATCACATATGCCACAAAACCCTTACAGCCCTGCTGTAGACACTGCCTCGCCCTAGCGGCCGAACAAAACGCTGATCCTGAACGTGTACCCTCGCCGTACACCGAAAGAACTCCCCCACTAGGGTCTCGTATGGTCACCAGTTGACGCTCGCATTCGATAACCGCACCGAATCTGCTCAACCAGTCCATGCCCACAATGACACAGACATCACCCATCGCAATAGGAACCAGATCAATCGGGAACTCAACACCAAAAATCTCGACTACGCAACCTCGGAGAACCTCCGTGGCATATATCACCCTCTCATCAGCTATGGAAACTCTCAGAGGCCGACTCAACGCCTCACGACTAACACTGATATGCTGACTAAAAGCCAAAGATACAAAAGACCGACTTGCACCCGAGTCAAATAACACCAAGGCAGGTACAAAATTCACAAGAAAAGTACCTACGCATAACATAACATAAGCATAATATCTCAACATCAAAATAAATATATGAAAGAATACATACCAGCCACGACATCGGGCGCTGCGCGGACCTCCTCCGCGGTCAGCTGAAAAGCTCTCCCTCGTGCCCTCGGCGCCTCGGCCTTCACCGGCCGACTCTCTGTAGCTCTGATGGCGGCAGGGGCGGATCCCTGACGTGCTCCCTGAGCTGATCCCCGCAACTGCGGACACTCCGCCTTCCGGTGTCCGGTCTGGTTGCAGTGAAAACACACTGCAAACCCATTGGGGCAGTCCTTGGCCATATGCCCTTCCTTGCCACACTTGTAGCAAGATCCCGCTCTGCAGACTCCATCATGACCCTTGCCACACTTCCCACAAGTGCGGCCCTTCTGGCTCCCTGGTTTGGGATCAGCGGGCTTGGCCCGCTTGGCTGCCGGCTGAGACTGTGCCGGTCGCCGATCCCTCCCCTGAGACTCCGCCTCTTCCCTGGCCTGAGTCTCTAGCTCAATCTCCCTCTTCCGGGCATTTGCCTGAAGCTCCGCAAATGTCCGGTACGAGGAGTTCGCCGCGAACTCCCGAATATCCCGCCTCAAAATGCTCAAATAACGGCTCATACGTGCCTGCTCCGTAGACACGTGCTTAGGGCAGAACATCGCCCTCTCATGGAACATCCTGGTAATCACCATAGCAGACTCAGTACCCTGCTTGAGGGTTAGAAACTCCTGGGCCAAACACTCCCTCTCCACCTGGGGAACGTACTCATCTTGAAACATGGTAGTGAACATCTCCCAGGTTACTGCCACAAGCTCAGCAGGCGTAAAATGCGCCGTCACAAACTTCCACTAGTCCTTCGCTCCCAGGCGAAGCTGGTTCAGCGCGAACTGAACCTTCAAATGCTCAGGAGATGAGCAAGTGAAGAAACACCCCTCTATATCATATATCCACCTCATAGCTGCCACCGGATCCTGGGTCCCATCAAACTCTGGTGGTTTTGTGTTGTTGAACTCCCGGAACAGCAACGCATCACCACCTTGCGGCCTCGCAGCAGCAATCGCTGTGGTGGCCGCTGCAACAACAGCCTCAGAAAGAGCGGCATAACGCTCGTCAAAGGTCTCAATCAGCGTGGTCTTTATAGACCCAAACATCTCCGGTATCTCTGCCCTGATGGCCGCAGCCACCTCCTCATGGATGATCCGGCGGATCTCCTCATCACTGGTACCACTGCTCTCAGGCATCAAGCGTGTCCTTACCATGATCTACCTATGAAATACAACATACGATAAATTAGAACCCATACGAGCATACTCACACTCGTCAACTCTTTCCTCCTTGATCCTTGGTATTCCCAAGATTCTTACTTGGGCTGTACACCGCTCTGGTGCTTTTAGTAGTACGGGCCCAATACTACTGTCCACACCGTATCAGAATACACTCCAAGTCCTCCTCTTCGGATCCCAAATTCCAAGTACTCTATCATGCATAGACCTCCCTCTAATAGATCTCTCACAAGCCCCTCGCTGCTACCTACTCACTCTTAAGCATCTCATAGCAGCTCACCTCTTCCTAGGCTAAGGCATCACAAATCAGGCCACTCTAGTCCTAATAGGAATACCTAGCCTACTCTAGCATGCGGATACATCATATCAATATCAATATCACATAACATAAGGGTATTTTGGGAAATCACCGTTCGGGCGCGGACTGATCCTACACACAACTCTGCTCTGCGTTTTTTTCAAAATCTTTTATTCTTTTTGAAAATACTTCTCAAATCCTCAGTTTGAGTTCAAATATGCCCGAAGGTGTACTCGAATCCCTCAAACCAAGGCTCTGATACCAACTTGTAACGCCGTGAATTTCAAAATAATTTTTCACAAATTATAAAAACATTTCTCATTTAATTTTCATAAAAACATTAAGTTAAAATCTCAATTCACATCATACAAATCCCAAGATCATATATATATATATATATATATATATATATATATATATATATATATATCAGAAATCCCATGCGTGTGTACAGATCAAGCCGGCACCTTCCCACGGTCATCACTAGTATCTGAAACAAACAACACTAACACTGTAAGCACAAAGCTTAGTGAGTTCCCCAAAATACCACATAAACATATATTAGCCACTCTAGGCTATAAATCTATGGGTCCGTGCACCCAAGCTCTGTGAACCCTCAGGTTCTAACTCTGGGAACCTTCCGGTTCCAACTCTATAAACATGCACAACATAAATCACATACACATCATGCAGTACAACACATAGCATACACATAACATACACATACTCTGACACATAACTCTGATTACCTACTCAAGGTAAAGTATAGTGAGAAGACTCACCTCGGGTATCTCGATAACTCGCGAATCCTGGAAATCACTCGTGCTCGATCCTCCGAGTTATAATCCTCCTATAACATCATATATCTCTTAATTAACACTTTTACCACTAAGGTTGACTACCCCTATCAAGTCAACACTGGACAACTCTGGTCAACGGTCAACGGTGACCGGACTCGGCGTGCACTAGGGAGACTCGGCGAGTCTAGGCGTTTTCACCAACTCTCTAGGATTCCCTTTTTGACACGTCGAGTATTCCCCTGACTCGACGAGTTCCACCTGGTATGAATCGCGGGGCCACCCCGACTCAACTCGCCGAGTTTCAAGAACAACTCGGCGAGTTCCAGTTCGACTCAATCCACCTGTCAACCCTCTCTAACTCTCCCTGACTCACTGAGTCAACTCATAACTCGGCTAGACCACTCACTGAGTGGTTAAGGTCAATCTTCATGCTACTCGCCGAGTCTGTTCTTCAGACTCGGCGAGTCCATGCCATGCATTAACTCAAACTTGCTTCTGAGGTCAGATCCGCTCCAACAACTCATAGATCTGGCCCTCCTAAGCTTATTTATCACGTAAAGTCCACATCTTGGTGCTCATAACACACCCCATGACTCATAAATGGTGTTGTGACCTTAAGCACAAAGACCCCAATCCAAAACCCCCATGGATTCATAAAAAGCTGGAGCAAAGGGACACTCTGGACCTCCAAAGGTCCAGATCTAGAACCTAACTCGCTTAAGGGGCCAAGGAAGCACTAGATCTAGCCACAAAAGGGCTCAATAAGCCCTAAATCAATATAAACATCAACATAACAGAGAATAGCTCGAAGGTAGTACCTCAAATGTGATGTTCTGGACCTCAAATCTTCAGGAAGTGGCTCCTCTTGATTCCCCCTTAGCTATTGCTTCCTTTCCCTTGCAATATAACACCTCCAAGGTCAATAATGGCTCCTTGCTTTGCTCCAAACGCTCAAACTCGCTAGGGTTTCACTCAGGGGTCTGGTGAGCACAAATGACGGCCTTAAGGCCCTTTAAATAGGTCCCAAACCCGAGAAATTAGGGTTTCATTAAACAGCGCGGACTTGCCGAGTCCATACCTTGGACTCGCCGAGTCCAGGCGCGAACCCGCGTCGAGAACCGCGATCCTACTCGGCGAGTTTGAGCTCCAACTCGCCGAGTCTCCTCACAAAACACCAAAAACATAAGCATAAAAGATACCTGGAAATCCGGGATGTTACAATATTCGCAATATATCGAGGAAGATTAATCAAGCCCACACTTGATAATCATACATGAGTGCATCTCTGTGTGTTTCATTGATCAACTATTGAGCAGATTCAACAACGGTTGAAAAATTGCTAGCTCCAAACTATGATGCATTTAGCTTATGGTTCTTTAGCTCTTAAAGTTCCATATTGCTCCCACTTAGTAAAAGAACTTTCTATGCACTTGTCTTATGGAATGACAATTAGTGGGTTTAGTAGAAACTTCATGCTAAATAATCATTTAGGATAATCTACATAAATGCAGTTAGTAGATGCTAGTGTGGTTGAGCTTATTGTCTAACATAAGCTCCATAACTCTATACATTTTAGATAAGGATAAACCATTACATCCTTATTCTAATGAAATTATTTAATCTACTTGTTTGGTTGGAAAATATATATTCAATATATATTGTTGTAGTGAGCATAATTCCAAAATTTATAAAGTAAATAGTTCTTTTAAAACATCATATAATAAACTTTAAGGTCCATGTTTTATCCTCTTCAAAAACTTGTGCTATGACATTCATCTAGTGGCTAGGTGACCCTATCCCACTAGAGAATACAAATGTTACCTTAAATATCAAAAGACAGATCCAAGGGACTAGGTGATCATGTGCCACAAGAATCAAAGTAATGACAAATGATGTTTTTGACGGAATGAGTTGTGAATAAATTCCACAACTCCTAAGATGTTCCAAGAAGACTTAGTTTAAAAAACTTATTTTCTTTATCACAACGAAAGGTTAACGATGATCTCATTAAGTTGTATTTCAATCTTCACTATGAAACAATTTGAGAAAATCAAAAATTCCAACAATAACGAATAAAAGTCATCATGAAATTGACTAAGCATCTATCACCAAATCAATTCATGAATTGAAAATTACATACCTCACTTATGTATAATTCTTTGTCAAACCTTTTTTCTTTAACTACTAATAGATAAATACACTTGTGAATCATCTTCCCATATAAATAGGACTCACATATATCAAATGAATCATGCTCATTTGCCTTCAAAAATTCCATCCTACTAAAGTTCGTATATGTGTTTCATATTTATATAGTCATGATGATTATGGCGTAGATAAGTTTCAATCAATTATGATTTGATTGTTTACGTGCTATGATCAGAACTATTACTTTAATGAAAACTTATAAATTTTCTTCATAATTAACATTATGAGAAAATATTCTTTAACACAAAATACATCGTTTCAGTACATGAATGTGAACATCCATTTAAACGATAAGAAAATCTAGATTTATTCATAAATTTACAACTATTACATGTTCCTATAAAATATGTACCAAACATTTATTGTTTAAATACAGACTATAACAACACTTGTTATATCTTTAGCATGAAATATCATTTGTATGTAATCAGTTAATTATTTCTTCCAATCATTAGCACATAATATTAATTATTAGTGTCACCTGAAGTATAAGATACTCAAGTGAATGGTGGAAAAATAAATAGTTCTATCATATAGATATCTAAAGTCTTGGTCATGCCAGACTTCCTCAACTTGGTGAGATTAGAGAAGCAGTTTCTCTTTCAATGTCCAGTTTATTTCACAATAGAAACAACATTAATCATTTAGATCCTTTCTCAATTTCTGTGTTTATGTTGTATTTCCCTTAACTAAGCTAGAAGTCTATTTGAGTACACAATCTCTTAGACTTCCACTATTCAATTCTTGAAAAAACTTGAAGCATTTTCTACTATTTTGTTGAATATTTGTTTTACTTGATGAGACATCTAATATGTATCATAATTATCCAATAATTTATGCAAGTTAAGGTTAATTACTATAGTATGATGTGAGACACATCAATATCATCACAATATCATGATCAAACTGACTGACTTACTGAGGTTATTTAGGTATATGATCTTTCAGTATATATATAATTTCTATTTATCCTTAAGGTAGAACCTTAAGATTTTATACCAGTTATAGAAATTATAATTATCAAATGTCATTGTCTCTTGAAACTCGACAAGAGAGAGGTTTTGCAGGGCGAAAGAGTATTAACAGTTATAAACAAAATTTAACAAAGTTTCATTTTGAGTTTTCAATATTAGGTCTTTAAAATTAATACCTTTTATTGTTTCTTAAAACATTAATTTATTAAAGTCTAGGATCAAAGTAATGAAACAAGCTAATGGTTAGGTGACCTTTAACCCATAAACTTTATCAAACTCAGTAGGTAGCGATTACCAATTGCATACAATATGTAACTCCTAGATTATAGGATCCTAAACAACTACTATTTAACTTGACATGTTTATCCCATCTATGCCTCGGACCTCTCATGTTTAAGTGACCTTTATCACACAAGATTCTAATCAACTCACCCTACTTAAAACAACTTGTAGTATTGCAAATAACCAGTTACAAGGTCACCCTTTAGACATCAGAAACTGCAAAAAAAAATCCAAACATCATACGACTCTCCTAATAACCAGGTGGCCATGTGATACTAAGACCATACAAATGATATCGAGTGTTCTTCAAAAGGATGACACTTACTTGCAATTTTTTAGAAAAAGTTTTATATATGTTTTACAATTATAGTTTATAAAAACATGGTCTCATGAATATTGCATGCATCCAACAATTCATGTACCCTTTTGTAAAATTCATATCACTTGTTATGAGGTTCATTAGCTACCAAATAAAACTTCATTTTTTTTGCCATTAGCCGCGATCAATTATAAACTAAAATATGATATTTTAAAGTTGAGTCGTAGATCGGTTTATGAACTGGTAAAAGTCTTAATAAATTTCATTTTATACTTATGACTTAGAGTTTTGGATGAGTTCTAAAATCATAATTTCAAATCTCCTTTTAACAATCAAAATCTTATGACTTCACGAATTTGTAGAATAAACTCATTTTATTTTATAAACTCAATTTTATGCATTTTATGATAAAAGTCATATTTTGATAAACCAAAATGTGGATGATGATACTTTTGTTTTAAATCTCATTTGACATGCATAAAACATAATATCAACATGTTGCGTTATGTTTAAAAACATCAATATCATATATTAAGTTTTGACGCAAAAAATAATCAGTAGTTTTATTATTTGTCGTTATAACGCTACAAACCGATTTTTGTATTTTTAATAAAAACTCCTTATTTATTATAAAGACATGGAATTTATATAATGTTTAAACACATTTTAAACCATTTCAATTATTTAAAATTGGGTATTTATAAGTTTTACAATGAAATTATTTTTAATAAAAAATCGATTTTTAACCGGTAACCGGTAAAAACGTTTTCATAATTATCAATTTATAAACATCTTATTTTATCTTTTAAATATCTTTTACTCAAACTCCAAATGATATTATCTTATGTTAAAACGATGTTTGACATGTAACACTCATTTTCATACACCAAACATAACATACAATACCACAAAAATAAACATCACATGCATGCATTATAATGTGTATAAACCAAGTCATGTCTAGTTAAATTTTTGTGACCCATCACACGAATTATTAAATATTTTCTAAAGAACTTAAGGGACACTTCAAAAGGCCTTGAAGCTTCTACTTGTCAAGTCAACTGTTTCTTGCAAAATACATCAAATCTTCATGTTTTAAAAGTTGTTGCATTTAAACCCTTAAGACTATAATTAAGCCCAAAACCAAAAGTAGAAGCTTATGGTTGGGATTATGGTCTCAAGTGGTTAAATCATCTTCAAAATGTTCATCTCTTCACCTTGTTACATTTAAAAAAGAAATGAAACTAGTCTAACTAATTTATTACAATAACTCAACAAATGAAAAAAATACCTATTTATCTATTACATTTTTACGAATAAGTAAATATTAGACAAACACAACACAAACGTTCAAATGAATTGCTTATACACAAAAACCTATCAAATATTATAACAAAAAACTTTTTTATCTAAGGAAACTTTTATATAACCAAAATGCATGAAAAATAGTTATATATAAAAATGAACATTTTTAACCAAAAAGTTGCCAAATAAGTTAAATATGACTTTTTCTTAACCAAAAAAATTCATGTTTGTTTTCCCAAAACCAAAGATTATCAAACATAAAAAATCATTCTAACATATAAAAGATGGCTCTGATACCTCTGATGGGGTTTGATACAAAATATAATTTTGTTTTTCACAAAAGCCGCAATGGAAGTCTTATAAAAATAACAAGTTTATTTTTAGTTTATAACAAAACCAAACCATAAAGGATCCATTGATAGAGGTTAGAATGAAATAAAAAACAACCAAAGAGTTTTTTAGAATAACAACCTTTGAAGCCTTTGAACTCACTTGGTTTTGGGGTGTTGATGAAGATAGCAAAAATTCAAGAATAGAATTTCTCTGTGTATCCACCATCAAGACTAAGGTACTTCAAATGCTAGTTCCTTCTTGTATTCTTGAGTGTCTTAAGCATTTAAGTGCTTAAATCAAATAATCACTAATGGAGACAACTCAAGGATGCTTTAAACACCAAATTAAAGCACCAAACTTCAAAAGGAAGGAAGCTCTTCATACTCATGGTTTTCGAGAGAAAGAAGGGAAGAAAGTAAGACAAAAAAAACTAGCTAGTTTTTCATGCAAAGAGTCCCCTTTTATATCCCATGCAGGGTAAGGACTTTACATTAAAATACTCTAAAGTATTTTTAGCCTTTAGAAGCATGGAGGTTGACAAGAGGATGCATTATTTAGTTTTTATAAACTTAAAGTTTATAAAATATAAACTTTGTCTTTAGGTGAAAGACAAAGAATCCAACTAGTCCAAAAGGTTATGCATGACTTATTAATTCATACCATATGAAATAATAACTTGTTATACTCTATTATAATTATTATTGTTACAAATCAATAATTATTCCCTAATTAAATACAATATTATTTATTATTAATCATATTAATAATAAATATACAAAATGGGCCAACTTGATAAATGTCTGACCCCATAGGAACATATATTATTAGTAATGTCACTCAATAATGATTCTTAAGCATATAGATTCAACAGTTATTATGGTTGAAATCTATTTTGTAGTAGAAAAGCCTTGCTCAAGATGAAAAGGAAGAAAACTAGGAGTTGGAAGCAGGAAAATATGGGCTAAGTAAAAAAGAAGACAAATAAGGCTTGAAGACTGAAGCCCACGATGTGGTGATCACCAACCATGACGTGACAATTGGAGGCTTCATGATCCTTGAGCTAACTTGGAGAATATGGGATTTCATAAAAAGCCACAACGTGGTGCCTATTCACCATGTCTTCGCGATCAGATTTATGGAAACTATATATATTCGAACATTAGGTCGAATGGGGAGACTTCTAGCCGGTTTTTTGAGGAGGATTGTGACTAAAAGCTTCTGGAAAACCTCAAGAAGATAAGAAATCGATCGGAGATCAAGATTTGAAGAGATTTAGAAGAATTATACATAGATCTATTCGGTTTGCTAAGCATTACTCATGTCTAGTCTAAATTGCAATGATTTAGTGTGTTTTTTTGCCATTATGAGAGGCTAAAAACCTTATACTTCTGTTTGGGAAGATGAACATGATCCTTATGTGTTGATTTCGATTTATGGATGATTAATGTAGATTTTACTTGTGTTTCATAATTAAAATCCTAGCACGTTGAAGTTCAAGGTTATGTTGCTTATTAATCAAGTTTTGTGTGATAGATGATCATTCGAGTTGCATGAATTTGTTACCTAATTCTTTATGATAAATAAATAATTAGAGCTAGGATTAATCACATCTTAGATTAGGTAATTAAAGATAGTAACTTTACTGTGTTAGAAAGCATAATTAATCTTAATTTGTGCATGGTCGCCTAACTTGATCATAGGGAAGTAGCTATTAGATTTATCATTCGTAGTCTAATTTGTGATTATTATCGATTTTGTGTTTAACTTGTACTTAATCATTGCATGGTAATTCATAAATTGGTACATCTAGGTATTTGATCATAATAGGTATTTAATGAATTGATAATCAATATAATCCATCCATTAGAAATCAACCATAGAAGAAGGTGAAATCGTAACTGAACAGAAGTACTCTTTAATCTTGAAGTAAATTCGTTTTCTTTGCTTATTTAGTTGTTAATTTGATAATAGTTTGATTTAAATTCTTCTGATCTTGAAAAATTAGTAAAACCACCTAATTTATGTTTGTTTCCTAGTTTAATTAGAAGCGATTATTTTATTTAATTAGATTATGTCCCATGTGTTCGACACCTGACTTACCCAAGATATTCTATAATTTGAATAAGTACACTGCCTATAGGTGCATAAATTAGTTAAAGTAGTTAGGTTTATAAATTTATAATTAGTGGTAGTATATAAATTGCACATTAGTCTGTATCAACCCCGAGCCCATATTGACTCTAACCCTAAATCAGATCCGTTGAGTCCGTATCAACCCCGGGTCTGTAATGACTCTGAGCCCAGATCGGGTCCATGCATACAACATACAAGCATATCAGCAAGAGTCATAAAGAGATCATGCACAATCGAGACCCAGTGTCCTATAATATAGTGAGAAGACTTACCTGAATCATGAAATAAGCTAAACCACAACTCAATGCCCCGCAACAGATGTCATAACACTCCTATCAGAACATACAAGGTCCAACCTTAGTCTACACACTAGAACCAACAATCTTGCCGAAAAGTCAACCCAGGTCAACAAGTCAATGTTCCAAAAAAATCACCTTGTTGAATTGCCACGACGTCGCCTTCCATTGGTCATGTCGTAGCAGCTTAATGATAAAATAGTCAAGTTCCTCCCCATTCGCCATGTTGTGGCGGCTAGATGTTACACCGTGGGAATTCGGTTTCAAGAATTTAATGCATTAAGTTGTTTTCCAACTATTCCAAGAGCTCTAAAGTTCAGATATGGTACACCCCAAGGTCTTAATGGATAAAGTTTCCAACTTTATCCCTTAAATCATTCCAATAATCCAAAGGTCTTAATGGATACAGTTTCCAACTTCATACCTTAATGATTATTTAAGACATGAGCTCATCCTTTAAGCTCTTAATCACTAAAGCAATCTAATCAAACTTTCCAGAAGACTTTTATACTCCATAAGCATCATAAAGATTAGTGTTTATGGACATGCATGTCCAATGAATGTCTCTCCCAAACTAGGTAAAAATCATGGAATAAATGAACTCAAACTTGTGCATGAGGCCAAATACACTAAGGAACACTAGATCTGAAACGTATAATCTCAAATAGACCTTAAGGATCCATAAAGTTGCCAACTTTATGTAAGCCATTCCTTTAAACTCTTACAATATGAAAAAAAGGGATAATAACCCTAGATCTAAAAGCACAAACTAGAAATCTAGGAACTCGAATACTCACAAGGGTCCAAAATATGCTAAAGAGGGTGATGATGAAGTTTACACGTTAGATCAATGCACCAAAACACCTTCTTCTTCTTCTTCTTCTTCATGTCATCAAGAATACCAAAAGTAAACTAGGTTAGGGTAGAGGGTTGGAGGCTGAAGAAAATCCCATAATCCTCTGGAAATGTTGCTTAAATAGGAGAGGAAACACTAAAATTGCAAGTTTGGGACAGAACAGTTGGCACACCATGGCTAACCTACTGCTACGTCGTGGCACTCATCAAAACACGCGTCCCATTTAATTCATACCACATCGTGGGAATCCTTGCACCACTTCGTGGAACAGAGTTATTCCCAAAACTACTCTTTGATCCTCGATAATGGTAAGCTAAACCAATCTGGAATACTGGTGTTACAACACTCTCCCACTTAAATTAGATTTTGTCCACAAAATCATTCGAAACTGCTCCCTTTACCACACCATTCAATCCTCGTAGAAATCACATACCCTGACAAAGAATGAACCTTAACACTCTGTTCTCCACCAACAAGAAAAGATACATCTACTCTGACAGAAAACAGAAAACCCTATACTACGTCTGACTTCCAGACAGACATAACTATTCCATACCACACCCATAAGGACTCCACTTCACAACCCGAACCAAACGAAACCCTCCAACCCTGAATTATCACGTTGCTAAATGGAAAACCGATATCCTGACCGTTAACTGTTAACCTTGATCCTTAAAATATACACGACTCCCACCATAGGTCTCAACCATTGGTGCCAAACCAATACATAGCTCACATCCTGATAACCAAAAATCCGCATATCCAATCTATCCGATATTCCATGATTCCATGCTGACCTTCAAATAAACTAGGGTATAGAATCCCTGACTGTTTGCTGACACTGACAACCCCACACACGGTCGCATAACGTGATTCCATGATAACCTAGCCTACCTGCTACATGGATCCAACCCACTGGCCACTGAACTTCCTACCTACAAACTTGTTGTAATGCCCCAAACCTTCCAGTCGCTACTGGGTCCCACCCTCACAAGTCATACACTTACTGATTCGCAATACCCAGTGACATCATCTAATATACTCAAATGTTAAGAACACACAGCACCCTGATCTTGCCAACGTTCCAACACTGTCTTGGGGACTCACCACCATTACTACATGCTTTGAGAATAACCTTTGATGTTTAAATAGTCCACTCACCTAAGATAACATAACCAAATGGTCCTCGCCCACGAGTCTTACCCAAGCTAGCATAGCCAAACGAGCCTAGCCCTCAACCAAGAATTATACTAGTCTACCTACTGATACAACTCTAACAATCTTCCTGCTTTAACACAAAGCGACTAAATAACAATAACGAGCCTGACTCAACCCTAAGAAAGGCTGTGATCCCCTCATAGTCTTACAACCATTACCGCAACAGCCAAACTCATCCGACTTAATACTACGGGCCAGCCCGTAGTCTTGCCATACATCTTATGGTCTTGCCAACTATTCACAAAACCGAACCAAAATCAACATGAGCCAACACCTCAACCTGCTAAACCCAAACAGGTGTTCGGGTCATGTTTCGAACTCCAAAGCACATTCCCCTAATACAATTCAAAATCCTTGAGCAATCTCAACTAATGACAAAGAACAAATAAACCCACTATCAGAACAGATGACTCACCAATCCTACAACTCACTTGCTGAAAGATCGATGCACCCAAAACATCGTCAACTGATACAACTCGAACATTGTTAAACAATCTCAACAGTTGAACAAATCTATACGAAAATGCATCACCCACACCCAAAATTTGATTGGTCATAACCTCTCATATCCTACTAATGATAGTGATCGGTTCAACGAGCTCATCAACCATCAACTGACATTCAACCGGAGCGACACAAGTACCTAAAAACTTTGTCTTTGTTGTCCCAGAAGGAAAAACTGGCTACCACGAGACCGTTACCTAGAAACTTTTGATGAGAGGACCATACAAACATCCCTGAAACATGAACCTAGCTGCAAATCAACATGCACTCAAGTTCTGACCAATCCCTTACACCTATCTATCATGTAAGATCTTAACCATCTCGAATTCCAATAATCCACTAAACTTACACTGCAACTTCCTTTTACCCATTATGCTGGAACCATTCAAATCAATTGAGTTGTTGATCCTCCAAGCAGAACACTCAACTTACTCCTACCTAGGTCTCATTCCCTCATTGGTCGTCGCCTTTCTAATTGGCGCCTACAACCGACTCACCCAGTGTGACATCCCCAAAATCACGGCCAGAAAAGACCGGTTTGTTTATGATTTGTGTAAAAATCAGAGTAACCTTTTAATAAAAGAGTTGCAGAATTTGTCCCAAAACAAAATATGATAAAGATTTATCAAAAGCATTTCCATAGAAATGTATTTCATTAAAAGACTTGGGGTGTCATGTTCGTACAGATCAAAAGCATAAACAGTACAATATAAGCCTTACTACATTATTTCATATCTACAGGCCTATATCCGTAATCCCTCGTCCAAACATCATATCTATGCTCAAGCACCACTACCTGTAATACATAAAACTGAGTGGGTCAGGCTGGAGCACATAGGGTTTTCAACCCACAATATATAAGTTTATTAATTTTATCAAACCAAACAAACCCGATTTCTCATTCCCGTTATCCTCACTTTACGTCCCTAAAATATCTAACACAAGGGACCTAGTCTAAGGACTATCATCGTGATGGACACTACTACTAAGGGGATTCCTCAGCAGTAAATATCCTTAAGGCAACCATTTGGGGGATGTAGTACATCTGGTGAGCACACAGTTCAAATAAACACACAGTTCGAATAAACACCTACAGGTTGCGAGCCTGCTAGTGTTCCACTGGACTGTCTAGAATAGTCCGTGGTTGTCATCTATACTCCGCTAGATGACTGGATCATCAATAACATCTACAACGAAGCCTCTCAATATTTCATTTTTATCACACAGCAACTAACACATCTACCCATGTTTTACCCCAACATTTTCGTAGATATAAAATACATATACAATTTAAATCATTGAATACATGTATAAAAACATTCATCCAACACAGATAGCAAGTATTCAGATAATATGCACACATAGCACGTAATTTATATAAAATACTTCATATCTATGTGTAAGCTGAAAGTAACTATGCACTCACCTGAAAGGTGGTGACTCAGCACTCGGACAACGCTTCGATACTCTCAAAACGGTTTTCCTTCGATAAAACCTAGTACCAATACCACTAGGGTTTAGTCTAACGATAACCGCGACAAATTAATTAGTCTGACTATTATTATTATTATATAAGCGTTAATAACACTCAATATAACTCATAATAATAGCCCAAATAATTATTTTAAGGACCTAATAACATTCCTATAATTGTTTGAAAGTTATATTAAAAATTGCGTAAGCGTAGCACACTTATAGCGAATTTTATCGAAAACCAGAACTTATTGGGAGCAGCGTTTCGAAACCAAAAGGCTCTTTTTCTCGGGACTCCGGGAGCCTCGGGGCTTCCTTAGGGTGCTAGGTATTTTCCTAGGGCTTAGGGGGTGGTTTGGGAAGCTAGAGAGAGAAAGAAATTAGAGAGAGAAAGGATTTTGGTGTGAAAAATGCGGGCAGCCTCGGTCTCCTTTTATAGCCGCGAGGGCCTCGCTACGGTGGGCGTTCAGAAGCTCTACGCGGGGCGTAGCTTCGGATAAGGCAGACAGGTGGCAAGCTACGGACGGGGCGACGTGGCTCAAGCTGGACCGAGGAGTGCAAGGCGTATGCGGCGCGTACCCGAGCTCGGACGCTGGGTGTAATGCGAGGGTGGCGTAATGACTTTATACCTTAAAAAGGTCTGAAGTGAAGCAACAATCCTAGATCTGAACCTTCTCCCTTGCACCAACACCTTGCCTTGACCTTTGCTTCTTTGAAGAGTGGATCCAAAACACCAAAATGCTCTCACCAACCCTTCCAAGCTCCAAGAACACTCAAAGAGGATTAGGGTTTTGTGGGGGCTGTATAAACATGAGAGGGAGGTTGATAACCATGGTGTTATGTTCTTTATAAAGTGGCTTAACCCTAAAAGTTAGGGTTTTGAGACACTTCTCGTACATTGTGCGTACGCCTCTCCACACCCGCAATCCCTCACCCCTCTACGTTGGGCGTACCCCAGCTTACGCTGGGTGTACTCATGCTGACCACCTTCCTTGCCACTTTTTCCATTAAGGGACCATTAATGTGAATAACTTCAAAGTGTTATAGCTCCTTCATTCTAAGTCCGTTTCCGATGAACTTTATATGCACGAAAAGGTGGAGAGAAGCCCTACGCTTCTAGCAACACACCCCAGCCCCAAACCTCTCGAATCAAAACTTCAAGACCCATAAAGACTGAAATGCCCCTAGAATGGGCCTATGAAATCCAATAACGGATACTTTCAGAACAGGGTATTACAACTCTCCCCACTTAAACTAGACTTCATCCTCGAAGTCCGCTACAGCCAACTCTCCTGCAATCAGTTCACAACATTCCTTTCCGATGCATACATCGCCTACTGGGTCCGATCCCCGAAGGACCACTACCATTTATTTTCCGTCCGGTCTCTCTGCAAAATAATCCTTGAAGATAAGAAACCCGAGAGCACTCAAACCACCAACAATCCTGAAACACACGGCTATTACCCAGCCGACAATCATTTTGGTACTCCCCGAGTACTTATGTTGGACATCCTAGGGGTTCACCCCTTTCTCTTGCGCAATCACTGACCTTCCCCAGGCAACTTCCCAAACACAACAATCTTTCCTTTCTCCGTGAAGGACGTACCCTTTGCTGAATCTTCTCCTCCAGCCACTCCCAGTGCTGGTCACTTCACTGATACCCACTGAGTGTTCTCTTTTGCTATATCCTGATGATGAAAATGATGGGCTTTGAGCATTCTAACACTCCAATGTTTACTTGCTAACTAGCATGGCATGGGGAACATGTAATATAAAAACTAGTATAAGTACATACCTTTCTTGTTACTTGAATTCCTTGATGACTTTGTGAGCCTAGCACCTCAAATGTTGTGCCTCAAATGCTTCGTACAACACCACAAGACTTGGAATAACTTGAGATAATGTCACTAACACTCAAAAAATCGGTTATGCCCTCTTAGAATCAACTAGTGTCCAATTTTGCTAGCCATAGGGTCCCTTTTATAGTGTTGTCACAATCAGGGTTTACACATGTATGCCCTTAATTGTCATGAATCTTCATTTCTAATGATCCATGGGTTTGTAACCCCCATGGACTATCCATGGAGCTCCTAATGGGTTATAGCCCAACTTCATAAACCATGGATCATTAGCCCATTATAAAAGAATAGATGATTGACAAAATCAACCCTATATATATATATATATAATTAATCTCATATTGATGACCAAATTAACTCTAAATTAATTCTTGATCAACACTAATTAAATAATACTATTATTAATATATTAGAAATTATAATATATTAATAAACATAAGTGTCCTTTCTCTCATTTTGTCTATCCAAGTATTGCAATGCCATGCAACCCAAATGGACCATGCCGGGTCGGGTCAAGTACATACCAAATATAGTTATGGACCTAGATACTATTGTTGGGTTTTGAGCATTGTAACACTCCTATGGTGTACATGCAACCCTAAATACCTTGGATCTATGTTTTCTCTATTATACATGCAAATATCAATTTCCAAGGTATTGCTCTAACTAGCACAATATAAAGTACATATAATATAAAATCTAGTAGAATTACATACCTCCATGTTGGTGCTTGATTCCATGTAGCTTGAGAGCCTAGTGCCCCAAATGTGACACATAAAATGGTTCACACAACATCAAGTGCACTTGGAATAACCATGAGAGAAAGTAGAACACTTCATGAATCGGTTTGCCCTCCACACACACGTAGTGGCGGATTTCTCACATCAATAAGATGCTTATACAGTTGTTACAATTAGGGTAAACCCTAATTGTCATGGCTTTCCATTTCCTTGGATCCATGGGTTCAAATACACCATGGAGCATCCTATGGGTTTTAGCCCAACTTGATAATCGATGGAGCATTAGCCCACTATATAAGTTATGGATGATTTACACAATCAACTCATATATTTAATTAGTCTTCTTTTGATCACTTACTTAATTCTAGATTAATTCTTGATCAATACTAATTAAATAATCTCTATTAATATATTAGAACTTATAATATATTAATAACCCTTAAGTGTTATTTCTCTCATTTTAGTCTATCCAAGTGCATTATGCCATGCAACCCAAATGGACCATGTCGGGTCGGGTCAAGTCTTACCAATTATAATTATGGACTTAGACATTAATCCAACAGTCTCCCACTTGGATAAGTCTAAAACTATTACTGCAAGTATGACTACATATTTGATAGATCAGCCCAACCTAAACATGCGACAGAGGAGGTGGTTGGATGTGGTCAACAATTATGATTGTGAGATCATGTACCACCCGGGCAAGGCTAACGTTGTAGCCGATGCACTGAGCCGCAGGGCGGAGAGCACCCTGTTGCGAGATGTATGTTTTAGATTGACTGTGATAGCTCCAGTATTGGACGGCATTCGTGGGGCAGAGGCTGAGGCTGTGCAGACTGAGATGCAGAAGAAAGAGCGAGTTGTTGGGTTGGTTTCGGAGTTCATTACCGATGGTCGGGGGCTTATGACATTCCAGGGGCGTATCTGGGTACCGTTTGTGGGAGGGACGCATACCATTTTGATGGAAGAGGCTCATCGGTCGAAATTCTCGATCCATCCTAGGGCCACTAAGATGTATTTAGACCTGAGAAGAGAGTATCGGTGGCCCTGTATGAAGAGGGATGTCGCGTGGTTTGTTGATAGGTGCTTAACCTACCGTAGGGTTAAGGCCGAGCACCAGAGACCGCATGGTAATTTGCAGCCGTTGGAGGTTCCCGAATGGAAATGGGAGTAGATTACCATGGATTTTATCACCAAAAATTCCAAGGACTGCTAGGGGGATTGATGCAATTTGGGTGATTGTGGACAGGTTGACGAAGAGCGCCCACTTCCTTGCTATCAGTGAGAGCTCTTCCGCAGAGAAGTTAGCAGAGATGTACGTGAGGGAAGTGGTATCACGGCATGGAGTGCCGATCTCGATTGTCTCAGACCGAGATGTGCGTTTCACTTCCAGATTCTAGAAGAAGTTTCACGAGCAGTTGGGTACTAGGCTGCATTTTAGTACCACATATCACCCCCAGACTGACGGACAGAGTGAGCGGACGATTCAGACGCTCGAGGACATGCTCTGGGCATGTGTGTTGGATTTCGGGGGGAGTTGGGACACGTATTTTCCCTTGGCAGAGTTTTCCTACAACAACAGCCATCATTCGAGCATTGGTATGCCACCCTTTGAGCTATTGTATGGGAGGAGGTGTCGGACTCCCATTTGCTGGGGAGAGGTCGGGCAGCGTGTTATGGGTAGTACTGAGATCGTGCTTCAGATGACAGAGCAGATCCAGCAGGTCAGACAAAGGTTGTTGACCGCTTAGAGTAATCAGAAGAGTTATGCGGACCGACGCCGGTCCGAGCTTGAGTTTCAGGTCGGCGACTTTGTGCTCCTGAAGGTCTCTCCTTGGAAAGGAGTGATTCGATTCAGGAAAAGGGGCAAGTTGGGGCTCCGATATATTGGTCCATTCAGGGTGGTCGCAAGGGTAGGCAGGGTAGCCTATCGTTGGGAGTTGCCAACAGAGTTGGGTCAGATTCACGACACTTTCCACGTGTCGCAATTGCGGAAGTGTATAGCCGATGAGTCGGCAGTGGTACCATTAGAGGATATTCAGGTGGATGCAAGCCTGAATTATGCTGAGAGATCGGTGGCAATCAGAGATCGTAAAATCAAGGTTTTGAGGAACAAGGACGTACCTTTGGTTTTGGTTCAGTGGCAACATCGGAAGGGGTCCGAGATGACTTGGGAGCCGGAGAGTGAGATGCGTGAGCAGCATCCGGAGTTATTTGCAGAGCAAGACTTCGAGGGCGAAGTCTAGTTCTAGTGGGGGAGAATTGTAACACCCCGGATTCCCAGGTATTATTTATTCTTGTATTTTTGGGTGAATTGTGAGGAGACTCGGCGAGTTGGAGTCCAAACTCGCCGAGTAGGATCACAGTTTTGGGCGCGGGTTCGCGTCTGGACTCGGCGAGTCCAAAAGTGGACTCGACGAGTCCACGCTGTTTAATGAAACCCTAATTTCCAGGGTTTGAGACCTATTTAAAGGGACTTATGGCCGTCATTTGCGGCCACCAACCCCTAGAGACAAACCCTAAAGAGATTTGAGTATTTTGGGTGAGAGAAGAGGCCATTGTTGACCTTTGAAGCTTTGTTTGGCAAGGCAAAGGAGATTCTAGCTAAGTGAAGGCAAGGGAGGTGGACATCTTTCGATTTTGGAGCTCAGAGCATCATGTTGGAGGTATATTTTGGCTCCCTTTTTCTGTTGTTATGTTGAACATGGGGGTTTAGGGTTTCTCGACCCCTTTGTTGGTTAGATTTGATGTCCATTTTGTCCCTATTTGTGATGAGGCTTGAGATGAGATCCATAGAGGTCCAGCGAAGCTTTATTCCTTAAGCTTTATGAGGGTTCATGAGAGTATTGGCCTAGAGTTATGAGATATAGGACTAAAACATCATTTATGAGCAAATAGTTGTTGTTTGAGCACCAAGGTTTGGACTTTACGTGATTATCATGCCTGGGGAGGCTAGATCTATGATTGTATGGAACAGATCTGACCTCAGAAGTGAGTTTGAGTTTATGCATGGCATGGACTCGCCGAGTCTGAAGAACAGACTCGGCAAGTAGCATGAAGTTTGCCCGTAACCACTTAGCGAGTGGTCTTGCCGAGTTGAGGGTTTGACTCAGTGAGTCAGGGAGAGTCAGGGGGGCTGAGTCAATCCGGAACTCGCCGGGTTGTGCTTGAGACTCGGCGAGTTGAGTCGTGGTGGCCCCGCGATTCATGCCAGGTGGAGCTCGTCGAGTTAGGGAAGTACTCGACGTGTCAAGAGAGGATCCAAGGGAGTCAATGGACACGTATAGACTCGCCGAGTCGCCCTAGTGCACTCGCCAAGTCCGGTCAAAGTCGACCGTTGACCTTGTTGACCTTTAGGGTTGAGTTCAGTTGTATTTATGGGTGTATTACTTTGTGTGATTAGGCGGAGGCTAGATCACATTTATTCCGAGACAGATATTTACCGAGATACCCGAGGTGAGTCTTCTCACTATACTTTACCTAGTGTGGTAATAGAGTTCAGAGACAAAGTATTATAGAGTTATATGCCAGTGTGATTGCATGTTATTATGTGTTGTGATTTGTTGTGATATGTGATATGCATGATTATAGAGTTACAGAGTTGGGACTTTCGGGTCCTTAGAGTTAGGGCCAAAGGGCCCCACCGAGACACATTGACCAGAGGGTCAACAGAGTTACAGCCTCGAGTGGCTATTATGTGATTAGTGTGGTATTTTGGGGAAACTCACTAAGCTTATGCTTACAGTGTTCAGTGTTATGTGTTTTAGGTACCAGTGATGACCGCGGGAAGGCGCCGGCTTGATTCGTACACACCTATGGGATTGGATGTATTTGATCTTGGGAGACATTTGTGATTTGAAAACTTGATGTTATGACATTTTGTGAATGAATGGTTTAATTAAAAACGTGTTTTCAAAAGTGAAAAATTGTTTTAATTTTTACGGTGTTACAAGTTGGTATCAGAGCCGAGGTTTGAGGGATTCGGGTGCACCTTTGGGCGTATCTGAAATCAAACCGAGGAATTGAGAAAAATTTTGATAATAAAACAAGTTTTCAAAAGAAGAACTTGCGAGATAAACAAGGCAGAGTCGTGTGTACGAACAGCCAGCGCCCGAACGGTGATTTCCCAAAATACCATCATTATAAGTGTTATAATATATGATGTGATATGTTATCTGATGAGCTATGATATGCATGCTAGAAGTAGACTAGGTATTCTTATTAGGACTAGAGTGGCCTGATATGTGATGCCTGAGTCTAGAAGTCTTGCTGCTATGAATATTTCAGAGTGGTTAGGTAGCAGCGAGGGGATTTTGAGAGATCTGTTGCGAGTATCATATGATTAGAGAGAGTAGAGTGCTTGGGACTTGGGACTCTGGGAGGAGGACTTGGGGTGGATGCAGATGCAGTGTGGACGGTAGTATTGGGCCCGTACTACTGAAGACACCGGGTCAGTGCACAGTCCAAGTAAGAATCTTTGGAGTACCACGGAACAAGTAGAATAGAGTACTCGAGTGTGAGTATACTCGAGCGATTCCCTGATATTATTCCTATGTTGTATTTCAGAGAGAGAGATCATGGTTGGGACTCGCCAAGCATCAGGGACCAGTGATACGAGGGATGAGGAGATCCGTAGGATCATCCAGGAGGAGGTGGCTAAGGCCATCAGGGCAGAGATACCAGAGATGTTCGGGTCTATCAAGACCATGTTGATAGAGACATTTGATGAGAAGTACGCTGCTCTTTCTGAGGCTGCTGTTGCTGCAGCCACTACAGCTAAAGCTGCGACGAGGCCGCAGGGTGGTGATGTGTTGTTGTTCCGAGAGTTCAGCAACACAAAACCACCGGAGTTTGACGGGACCCAGGACCCGATTGCGGCGATGAGGTGGATTTTAGACATAGAGGGGTGTTTCTTCACTTGCTCATCTCCTGAGCATTTGAGAGTCCGGTTCGCGCTGAACCAGCTTCGCTTGGGAGCGAAGGACTGGTGGAAATTTGTGACGGTGCACTATACACCTGCTGAGCTTGCAGCAGTGACCTGGGAGAGGTTCACTACTATGTTCCGAGATGAGTACGTTCCCCAGGTGGAGAGGGAGCGTTTGGCCCAGGAGTTTCTGACCCTCAAGCAGGGTACTGAGTCTGTTACGGTGATTATGAGGATGTTTCATGAGCGGGCGATGTTCTGCCCAGAGCACGTGTCCTCCGAGCAGGCACGTATGAGTCGATATTTGAGCATTCTGAGGAGGGACATACGTGAGTTTGTGGCGAACTCGACGTACCGGACATTTGCCGAGCTTCAGGCAAATGCTCGGAAGAGGGAGATAGAGCTGGAGACTCAGGCTAGGGAGGAGGCTGAGTCTCAGGGGAGGGATCAGCGACCGGTGCAGTCTCAGCCGGTAGCCAAGCGGGCCAAGCCCGCCGATTCGAGATCAGGGAGCCAGAGGGGCCGCACTTGTGGCAAGTGCGGCAAGAGCCACGACGGAGTGTGCAGAGCAAGGTCTTGCTACAAATGTGGCAAGGAGGGGCATATGGCCAAGGACTGCCCCAAGGGGTTTGCAGTATGTTTTCACTGCAACCAGACCGGACACCGGAAGGCACAGTGCCCGCAATTGCGGGGATTAGCACATGGAGCACCTCAGGGATCTACCCCTGCCGCCATCAGTGCTACCGAGAGTCGGCCAGTGAAGGCCAAGGCACCGAGGGCACGAGGGAGAGCCTTTCAGTTGACCGCGGAGGTGGTCCGCGCAGCACCCGATGTCGGGGCTGGTATGTATCCTTTCGTGTATTTATTTTGATGTTGAGATATTGTGCTTATATTATGTTATGTGTAGGTACTTTTCTTGTGAATTATGTACCTGCCTTGGTGTTATTTGACTCGGGTGCGAGTCGGTCTTTTGTATCTCTGGCTTTTAGTCAACATATCAGTGTTAGTCATGAGGCGTTGAGTCAGCCTCTAAGAGTTTCCATATCTGACGAGAGAGTGATATTTGCCACGGAGGTGGTCCGTGGGTGCGTATTTGAGATTTTCGGTGTTGAGTTCCCAATTGATTTGATGCCTATTGCGATGAGTGATGTCTGTGTCATTGTGGGCATGGACTGGTTAAGCAGATTCGGTGCGGTTATCGACTGCGAGCGACAGCTGGTGACCATACGAGACCCTAGTGGGGGAGTTCTTACGGTGTACGGTGAGGGTACACGTTCTGGGTCAGCGTTTTCTTCGGCCACTAGGGTGAGGCAGTGTCTACAACAGGGCTGTAAGGGCTTTGTGGCGTATGTGATGGATACGCGGGTTGATTCAGAGAGACCGAGGTCAGTTGAGGAGGTTCCGATAGTGCGAGAGTTCCCGGATGTATTTACAGAGGAGTTGTCGGGTGTGCCTCCCGTGAGGCAAGTGGAGTTCAGTATCGATTTGGTTCCGGGGGTCGTGCCTATTTCCAAGGTGCCCTATCGCCTTGCACCTCCAGAGATGCAAGAGTTATCCTCGCGGCTTCAGAAGCTGTTGGGGAAGGGGTTTATTCGGCTGAGCAGCTCGCCGTGGGGAGCGCCTATCCTTTTTGTCAAGAAGAAGGATGGTTCACACCGGATGTGCATTGATTACCGGGAGTTGAACAAGCTGACGGTCAAGAACCGTTACCCGTTGCCGAGGATCGATGATTTGTTCGATTAGTTGCAGGGAGCATCTTGGTTCTCCAAGATCGATTTGAGGTCGATGTATCATCAGGTAAGGGTGCGAGATGAGGACATCCAGAAGATAGCGTTTAGGACTCGTTATGGGCATTATGAGTTTGTGGTGATGCCTTTCGGACTCACCAATGCCCCGGCAGTGTTCATGGATCTCATGAACAGGGTGTGCAGGCCGATGTTGGATCGGTCGGTAATCGTGTTCATCGACGATATTTTGTTGTATTCGAGATCCAGAGAACAGCATGAGGAGCATTTGAGGGAGATCCTCGGAGTTCTGAGATCGAAGAGGCTTTACGCCAAATTCTCCAAGTGTGATTTCTGGTTGTGAGAGGTTCAGTTCCTAGGGAACCTCGTTAACCAGAAGGGGATTTTGGTCGACCCAGCCAAAGTGGAGGCAGTGATGAGTTGGGAGGTGCCGAGGTCACCGTCCAAGATCAGGAGTTTCTTGGGGTTGGCAGGCTATTATTGGAGATTTATCAAGGATTTCTCCAAGATCGCTGTGCCACTCACCAGATTAACCCGGAAGGGTGTCGTTTTTTCATGGGGACCAGAGCAGCAAACCTCTTTTGAGACGATTTGCCAGAGGCTATGTGAAGCCCCAGTGTTAGCTCTCTCAGAGGGGATGGAGGACTTTGTGGTGTATTGTGATGCGTTGATCTTGAGATTGGGAGCGGTGCTGATGCAGAGAGGACATGTGATAGCATACGCATCGAGGCAGCTGAAGCCTCATGAGTCGAGGTATCCCACCCACGATCTAGAGTTTGGGGCAGTGGTGTTCGCCCTCAAGATTTGGCGTCACTATCTGTACGGGATCGGTATACGATATACATGGACCACAAGAGCCTGAAGTATTTGATGGATCAGCCCAACCTAAACATGCGACAGAGGAGGTGGTTGGATGTGGTCAAGGATTATGATTGTGAGATCATGTACCACCCGGGCAAGGCTAACGTTGTAGCCGATGCACTGAGCCGCAGGGCGGAGGGCACCCCGTTGCGAGATGTATGTTTGAGATTGACTGTGATAGCTCCAGTATTGGACGCCATTCGTGGGGCATAGGCTGAGGCTGTGCAGCCTGAGATGCAGAAGAAAGAACGAGTTGTTGGGTTGGTTTCGGAGTTCATTACCGATGGTCGGGGGCTTATGACATTCCAGGGGCGTATCTGGGTACCGTTTGTGGGAGGGACGCATACCATTTTGATGGAAGAGGCTCATCGGTCGAAATTCTTGATCCATCCTAGGGCCACTAAGATGTATTTAGACCTGAGAAGAGAGTATCGGTGGCCCTGTATGAAGAGGGATGTCGCGTGGTTTGTTGATAGGTGCATAACCTACCGTAGGGTTAAGGCCGAGCACCAGAGACCGCATGGTAATTTGCAGCCGTTGGAGGTTCCCGAATGGAAATGGGAGTAGATTACCATGGATTTTATCACCAAAAATTCCAAGGACTGCTAGGGGGATTGATGCAATTTGGGTGATTGTGGACAGGTTGACGAAGAGCGCCCACTTCCTTGCTATCAGTGAGAGCTCTTCCGGAGAGAAGTTAGCAGAGATGTACGTGAGGGAAGTGGTATCACGGCATGGAGTGCCGATCTCGATTGTCTCAGACCAAGATGTGCGTTTCACTTCCAGATTCTAGAAGAAGTTTCACGAGGAGTTGGGTACTAGGCTGCATTTTAGTACCGCATATCACCCCCAGACTGACGGACAGAGTGAGCGGACGATTTAGACGCTCGAGGACATGCTCCGGGCATGTGTGTCGGATTTTGGGGGGAGTTGGGACACGTATTTTCCCTTGGCAGAGTTTTCCTACAACAACAGCCATCATTCGAGCATTGGTATGCCACCCTTTGAGCTATTGTATGGGAGGAGGTGTCGGACTCCCATTTGCTGGGGAGAGGTCGGGCAGCGTGTTATGGGTAGTACTGAGATCGTGCTTCAGACGACAGAGCAGATCTAGCAGGTCAGACAGAGGTTGTTGACCGCTCAAAGTCGTCAGAAGAGTTATGCGGACAGACGCCGGTCCGAGCTTGAGTTTCAGGTCGGCGACTTTGTGCTCCTGAAGGTCTCTCCTTGGAAAGGAGTGATTCGATTCAGGAAGAGGGGCAATTTGGGGCTCCGATATATTGGTCCATTCAGGGTGGTCGCAAGGGTAGGCAGGGTAGCCTATCGTTTGGAGTTGCCAGCAGAGTTGGGTTAGATTCACGACACTTTCCACGTGTCAAAATTGCGGAAGTGTATAGCCGATGAGTCGGCAGTGGTACCATTAAAGGATATTCAGGTGGATGCGAGCCTGAATTATGCTGAGAGACCGGTGGCAATCAGAGATCGAAAAATCAAGGTTTTGAGGAACAAGGAGGTACCTTTGGTTTTGGTTCAGTGTCAACATCGGAAGGGGTCCGAGATGACTTGGGAGCTGGAGAGTGAGATGCGTGAGCAGCATCCAAAGTTATTTCCAGAGCGAGACTTCGAGGGCGAAGTCTAGTTCTAGTGGGGGAGAATTGTAACACACCGGATTCCCGGGTATTATTTATTCTTGTATTTTTGGGTGAATTGTGAGGAGACTCGGCGAGTTGGATTCCAAACTCACAGAGTAGGATCGCGGTTTTAGGTGCGGGTTCACGTCTGGACTCGGCGAGTCCACGCTGTTTAATGAAACCCTAATTTCCAGGGTTTGAGACCTATTTAAAGGGGCTTATGGCTTTTATTTGCGGCCACCAACCCCTAGAGAGAAACCCTAAATAAATTTGATCATTTTGGGAGAGAGAAGAGGCCATTGTTGACCTTTGAAGCTTTGTTTGGCAAGGCAAAGGAGACTCTAGCTAAGAGAAGGCAAGGGAGGTGGACATCTTTCGATTTTGGAGCTTAGAGCATCATCTTGGAGGTATATTTTGGCTCCCTTTTTCTGTTGTTATGTTGAACATGGGGGTTTAGGGTTTCTCGACCCCTTTGTTGGTTAGATTTGATGTCCATTTCGTCCCTATTTGAGATGAGGCTTGAGATGAGATCCATAGAGGTCCAGAGAAGCTTTATTCCTTAAGCTTTATGAGGGTTCATGAGAGTATTGGCCTAGAGTTATGAGATATGGGGCTAAAACATCATTTATGAGCAAATAGTTGTTGTTTGAGCACCAAGGTTTGGACTTTACGTGATTATCATCATGGGGAGGCCAGATCTATGGTTGTATGGAACAGATCTGACCTCAGAAGTGAGTTTGAGTTTATGCATGGCATGGACTCGCCGAGTCTGAAGAACAGACTCGGCGATTAGCATGAAGTTTGCCCGTAACCACTCAGTGAGTGGTCTTGCCGAGTTGAGGGGTTGACTCAATGAGTCAGGGAGAGTCAAGGGGGGGGGGGCTGAGTCATGCCGGAACTCGCCGAGTTGTTCTTGAGACTCGGTGAGTTGAGTCGTGGTGGCCCCGCGATTCATGCTAGGTGGAGCTCGTCGAGTCAGGGAAGTACTCGACGTGTCAAGAGAGGATCCAAGGGAGTCAGTGGACACGTATAGACTCGCCGAGTCGCCCTAGTGCACTCGCCGAGTCCGGTCGAATTTGACCATTGACCTTGTTGACCTTTAGGGTTGAGTTCAGTTGTATTTATGGGTGTATTACTTTGTGTGATTAGGCGGAGGCTAGATCACATTTATTTCGAGACATATATTTACCGAGATACCCGAGGTGAGTCTTCTCTCTATACTTTACCTAGTGTGGTAATAGAGTTCATAGAAAGAGTATTATAGAGTTATATGCCAGTGTGATTGCATGTTATTATGTGTTGTGATTTGTTGTGATATGTGATATGCATGATTATAGAGTTACAGAGTTGGGACTTTCAGGTCCCTAGAGTTAGGGCCAGAGGGCCCCACCGAGACACATTGACCAGAGGGTCAACAAAGTTACAGCCTCGAGTGGCTATTATGTGATTAGTGTGGTATTTTGGGGAAACTCACTAAGCTTATGCTTATAGTATTCAGTGTTATGTGTTTCAGGTACCAGTGATGACCGCGGGAAGGCGCCGGCTTGATTCGTACACACCTATGGGATTGGATGTATTTGATCTTGGGAGACATTTGTGATTTGAAAACTTGATGTTATGACATTTTGTGAATGAATGGTTTAATTAAAAATGTGTTTTCAAAAGTGAAAAATTGTTTTAATTTTTACGGTGTTACACCTTGACATATAAGATTCTCTTGTCAATAAACATTTCTCGACAAACAAATATTCAAGAGTTAGTGTAGCTTTTATCAAAACACTAGCATGCAGTTCTCATAAAGTTGAAACACATATAATAGGCACATAAGGCATCCTTCCTAGATCCTTAGTCCTAATCTAGCATGTTGTTCTAATAAAGCAGATAATCGTAACATAACATAAACTTGTATGGGTAATTTGGGAGAACTTACTTGAGCCCGGCTGATTGCATGCACCACACCCTTTTCCTTCTTTTTCAAAGTTCTTTTTCTCTTTTCAAAGTTCCTTTTTATAAAAATGATTTCTCTTTTTTTTTTGAAAACTTTCTTACAACATCCTCAGTTTGAGTTCAGACACATCCAAGAGCGTGCCTGAATACCTCAAACCAAGGCTCTAATACCAACTTGTAATGACCCAAAAATCATGACCAAAAATTTCGTTTTTAATTTAATAAATAAACCACAATTGTCATTAATTCATACAAAACATATCACATCAGAGTATCATGTCCAAAACATTATTTTATTTTATTTGAGTAAACATCTCAGGCTAAAACTCCTTTGGTGTGTGTGCCATTCGATCACCCCGAGCTCTTCCCTCCGCTACCGGAAGTACCTAAAACCAAAACTGAAAATTGTAAGTACGAAGCTTAGTGAGTTCCCCAACCTACCACATACCATACATAATCACATACTGCAAGCACTGGGCCTCGCCCGACCCCAGGCCCCGCCTAGCTTCGAGCCCCGCTCGGTATACATATATGTTTCTCTTAGGCCCTGCTTGTCTCTGGTGAGTCATGGAACCCCATCCATGCTCCTGCTGGTAGTGAGATACGGGCCCCCACCCACACTCACCTCTCTCCTATCTCGGGCCTCGCCCCTATTCTCCTACTAATGAGATATATAACTCCGTCCATACTCTGCTATTGGTGAGATACGGGACCTCACCCACGCTCACCTCCCTACGAGGCACATATGAGTATCATACAGACAACAAGTATAAGCTATCATATAAATATTCCTCGGGCACCCACCCGACATACAAGCATACAATGCCTAGGGCTAAACCTCGGGTCTTCCTACTCATAAACTACATGGGCCGACATTGTGGCCATAGAACCATTCACACAATGAGGAGACTCTCCTCGCACTGCTGAACCCTACGGATACTCCTCTGGCTGCTGACTGGCAGATTCCCGAACTGCTGACCCTTCGGCTTCCCGAACTACCAATTCTAAACATCACTTTGTCCAATACAATAATCCTTCTTAGGGTAAAATGACCATTCCACCCCTAGTCCAACTTGGTCCATATCTAAAGCCTAAAACTAAGGCCCAATACTAAGTAAGCTTCCCAAACCCACTAGTTGCCCACTAATGGCCCAATTTGCTACATTGGGCCCAATCCCTTAATGGGCCTTACCCTAATCCCAAAATATAATCCCTGACCCATAACATCTGACTTCGGCTGGCCCGGTAAGGCCCAAGGTCCAAAGCATGGCCCAAACCGAGGCCCATTAACTTGAAGCCCAAACTGCTAGAGTACGTGGGGCGTACACTAACGTACGCTAAGCGTACTGAGTAATGGGTGAGTACGCTGGGTGTACCTGCACGTACGCTCAGCATAACCCCCTATTAAGCCCTTTTCTCATTAATTGCTTAATACTCCGATCCAGAAGCTACAATCTCAGATCCAAGTCCTTTTCCATGTCTTAGTCCATAAAGTTACTGACTTGGTGACTTTGCATGCCCCAAACTGGACCAAACTCAAAAATGACTTTCTACTTCCATGAAAATGGTCTTAACTCATGCATGAGCTCATTAAGACTTTAAAGATGGCAACTTTACTGCTTAAGGGACCCTTTTAACTCTAAGGGTGGCAACCCTAAGCTCATAAATGGGATTTCATCACAAAGATCCATCCTTTGGACTAAAAGAGTCAATAAACCACCCTAAAGAGATCTAAAAGATTAATCATCAAGCTCATGACTTTATACCTTAAAAAGGTCTGAAGTGAATCAACAATCCCATATCTAAAGCTTCTCCCTTGCACCAACACCTTGCCTTGACCTTTTCTTCTTTAAAGAGTGGATTCAAAACACCAAAATGCTCTCACCAAGCCTTCCAAGCTCCAAGAACACTCAAAGAGGATAACGGTTTCGTGGGGGCTATATAAACATGAGAGGGAGGCTGATAACCATGGTGTTATGTTCTTTATATAGTTGCTCAACCCTAAAAGTGTTGGGTTTTGAGCATTCTAACACTCCTAAGTGTACATGCAACCCTAAATACCTTGGATTTATGTTTTCTCTATTATACATACAAATATGAACATCCAAGGTATTATCCTAATCTAACATATAAAATAATAAATATAACAAGATAGAATACATACCTCTTTCATGTAGAAAGTCTTCATGAAGCTTGAGTACCAAGTGCCCCAAGTGTGACACCTCAAATGGTTCACACAACACCAAATACACTTGGAATAACTTGAGAGAAATCCACAACTCATGAAATCGGCTAGCCCTTATTTTTACTCACTCTAGTATGATACTAGTGGCCGATTTTGTCAATAATAAGATCTTTATATAGTGTTACAATTAGGGTAAACCCTAATTGTCATGACTTTCCATTTCCTTGGATCCATGGGTTCAAATACACCATGGAGCATCCATGGACCATCCTATGGGTTTTAGCCCAACTTGATTATCCATGGAGCATTAGCCCACTATACAAGTATGGATGATTTAAACAATCAACCCATATATTTAATTAGTCTTCTTTTGATCACTTAATTAATCCTGGATTAATTCTTGATCAATACTAATTAAATAATCTTATTATTCTTATTATTAATATACTAAAACTTATAATATATTAATAACCATAAGTGTCTTATTTCTCTCATTTAGTCTATCCAAGTGCATGATGCCATGCAACCCAAATGGACCATGCCGGGTCGGGTCAAGTCTTACCAATTATAGTTATGGACTTAGACATTAATCCAACAATTGTGTATGACTTCTGGAACCGACTGGAAATCGTAGCTCTCAAAAGCTTATGTCGAACTCTGACCTTGTAGATGAACTCTGACCTTTGTCAGTGACTTGTCCATTAGATAAGGGATCATATATTCCTCCATTCTAGATATCATATGGACTGAGACATGGATTATAATCATTCTCTCTGTCCATTTGTTGTTTCCCGATTTCCGATTTATGACGACTGACTAATTGAACAAATCAAATCAGTCATGGCCCGGCCGAGCACTTCCATTTGTCATCATCAAATCATCGAGGGGCCCACAGATATCGCTTTTATCCCGAAGGTAAAAGGAATGGATAAACTTCGAATCATATGGCTTGTTCTACTACTTGTTGAATCATACACAAAGACACGTCTTATAGCACCGAGTTACCAAATGCGTTTTCGTGCAATCAATGTACAACCAACTCATAGTAACAACTCATATCTCTAGGTTTGAAGAATATAAGATATTATCGTCTCATGATCACTCATGATAAAATCCATGAAGTGATTCCAATGAGCGCGGGTTGAATCCAATACTCAGAACTTATGAGCACTCATGAGTGTTGTAGCCCTTTGTCCAACACCTTAGACCTCTACAAGCCAGCCCATGACAGTCTTAATTCATATCTACTTCCAACATATGAACGACTGTGGATGGTTTGAATAACTTAGTCATTCCGGAAGAATAACCCAGTTTATTCGGGAAGTCAAAACATGTAAAGTGAAACACAATAATAATTGAATCCAATATGGTATCAAAACCTATGAACATAAATAAAACACCTTTTATTTATCACCATATGATTACACATTATTCATTGTATACTGTTTCGGCTATCAACTTTATTCTTGAATTTAAAACAGTAGTTGCCCCATGCTCCAAGCATGTACACTATGTTTTCTAAACACTAGTCATGCCATACACCAAGTATGCATACTATGTTTGTCTATGATCTTTACTTTGTGAACTAGATCCATTGAACATAACTTCAATGATTCTCTTTTCACACTCCCAAATCCTTACTGCAAATACAAGAATTCCAAATTCATGTCATTTACTGAAATCTGTTAGATTCTAAACTTATATGCATTGATCCTCTTGTAATGATTATGCACAAAGTCAGAAAGACTTGACAACAATCATTACAGAGTATTCCAAAGGAGATCAGCTCCTTGGAAACATCCTTCTTGCATTAAGTTTCCTAATCTTAAACAGATTGAAAATTCTAACTTTGAAACATTTCCAGATTCCATTTTGACTATCACTTCTGAACAAGAGTTGCCTCCTTACAGACTATGTCAATATGGTCCTTCCAGAATTATCACTATACTTCCAACTGTCCTTGAGCACCCAATCTTTGGTAAACCTTAGATTGTCCTCGACAATTGTTTAATCCTTTTAGTCATATCCAGTTCTAAACCTTTTCCCTTCTTAATGCCCCAGGCATTTGGAAAATTTTAGAAAGGATGCATATAGCACATGTAATCGATCCTATATCCGAAGCATATGGGACACGATTCATGATGTCTCACATAAAGACTAAACCAGTCTTTTGCTATAATATTTCCATTTCAATTTGCCAAGTTCTCATAATTCAGATTATGAAAAGGGATGCCGTAATCATAATAGAATTTTAGAACGCAAATAATGGACCTATATACAGAATTTCCTTATGTTGAGCCATTTCAACATGAAATTCATATATATATCCTTGACTAAATGATTAAAACCTCACGATCTAAGCTTATAGATTTGAGATGAAGTATAATTTCCTCTCCCTTAATTATAGCAAAACAACTTTTCCCAATTGAAACCTTTTGTTTTCTATAATTAACATTGCTAGCTTGCAATACTTCTCATAATTATCAGGCTCCTACTAACATGATGATTATTAGCATAACACTTATGCTCCCACTAGCTTTGACATGTACTCAGAAATCAGCTGGACTTCTAGAAATCAATACTTCATTAACTTTCTTACCAAAGTTCAGATTTCGGATACTAGATTGTTTTGATAAAACTTTATCAAAATCATACACCTTCTCTTAGATAGCACACTTGTGTGTCTAAACAATTATGAAGAGGGATGCCGTAATCATAATGGTTAGACCTTTTTGCCACTTCTCACAAGTCCAGGTTAGTGTGTCGGTAAACCACACACGCTCCACTAACGACTTTGAGAATGCAAATATCACAATTGCTATCTAGCTAAAATCTACTTAGTGAAAGTGTTTCCTCACCATCATTTTCATGAATTGGAGAGAAACCTTATGACACTTACATTTTTATGGTGTATGTGTTCTTATCCATGTGAATTGTCAAAACCATAGTCACAAGACAAGGATAATGACAAATCCAAACTCATATGGATTGAACTCAATCGTAACTTCTTGCCACCTGGCAGCTCAAGGGCCTGCCATTGCTTCCAAGTTGTTGTGCAACACATTGAGAACTCTAAGAACTCATATGCAAAGCCAACTTTAACTGGAATGGGCACAGAATATGTCAACACGATAGGTTATAAACCTCAAGTCGTGTGCTAGTGAAGAACTTCAGGTTTTATTCTTGATTAGTTCTTGAGACTTTCAAGACCTTTAAGACTCCTACTGTCCTTTTGACATATAAGACTCCCTTGTCAATCATCCAAGAGATGGTGCGGATTCTAATCAAGACAAACACTTCACACAATTGGCCTAAGTTGGTCTTTGTTTTATCCAAAACATCACAACTTACCAATTTCAAATGTACAAGAGTAGAAAACATTTACTCTTACATTTGACAAGTGTTTTAAACCTTCTTTAAGACATGTCACTCAAGTTACAATCTTGGAGTATGACTCTAAGACTTGTATTGGACGAAGTATGACTCATCTTCTTGATTTAACCATTTCAACAATTCAAGTCCCTCTTCTTAGTCATAAGAATACACTAAGATTTCCTTAGAGAACTAATTTTGATATGGTTTCTTAATCATTAAGATGATCACAAAACTGATACTAAAGTACTCTCCCATCTTTTTAGATTTGAAAAACTTTTATCCTTCTGCCTAATTTGATTCTTCTTATTCGCTCTGCCATATATTGGAACCTTTTCCAATGTCTCAGAATTATACTTTAGCCTGTAAGTATAACCATATTACTAAGCTTTAGTAAATTATGACGAATAATCTTATCGATCTTTTGTGGTGGACTTAATCAGTGCACAAGAATGTGTACTCGATCCCTTAGTCCGTTACTTGACTCACACATCCATGTGAACAAGTAGTTAGTCTTAATTTTCCAATACTTGAAAGTTCTCATTCATCATGCTATACAACTTGCATGATTCCAAGTTCCGTTCCAACTGAAACTTGGGTGATGAGAATCTTTCCTTATTTGGTAAATTTAGACATTACCACAAATGAAAGAATCAATTTCATATTTCCACTCTTGCTATTAATGGAATCATATAAGCAACAATTTTTCCTCAAATGCCATTGTAAGGATATTTTAAAATAAATAAAATCAAAAATTTTCTTTTATTTTAAAACTTTGCGGAAAAACTTATCCTTACAATCCATATGAAAACTTGTTGTTATCTATTCCTAAGCAATATCTCATAACTCCTAAGAAGTGGCTCAAGAATCCGATCTTCAAGCTACGCGATAGAAATCCATCTACGCGATCAGATTCAACATATTCTTTTTTTTAAGTTTCTTCACTTTTCTTTGATTCTTAAAACATCACCATGTGACCCAGTCACATCATGTATCAAGAATCTCAAAATAGAAACTTAGCAGAGTTAGATAGTGGACTTTACCTGAAGTAGTGTCAAACTTATTGACATTAACATCCTTAGGTAAATTTGGCAGCTTCGCAACCAATGCTCCTTTCTTTGGCAATATAAACATATGGACCCTTTGATAATGGTACACGGGACTATCACAGACTTAGCTTTTCTCTTTACCATTTGGTCAACCGAGTTGACTATGGCCGATCCCTTTCCATTGGGAAGAGAATGCTTTGCTAGATATCCAATGTCATGATTGTCAATGTCCATAAAGTTTTAAGGAAGTTGATCTTAACAAATATATAAGATCATTAAGGGTCTTGTCATATTCTGTTTCATAGGTGTCCCAAAGGAACTCACTATGTGACTTAGAAAGTGATTGAACCACCAACTTTCTCAAGACTTTGACACCCAACTCTCCCGGCTTGTCAATATGTGACTACATCTCCAAGATGTGATCACACCTAGACCTTGCCTTGCCAATAGGGCTTGAGTGACCTTAAACTTTTCAAGAACTTGTGGGTTAGGGAGAATAATTTGAAGAGGTGAAGAAGTATGATATCCATGGGACATCATCTTCATTAGGAAAGCTTGTTTCAAGAGATTTGGGAAGATCATAAATGTCTAAACCAGGCATGTTTTGGGGAGATATTCAAGATAGTTGATTTTAAAGTCCTTAATATGACACCCAATATGAAATATTAAGGCTAGGACCCAACAAACTATTTTATAACTTAGAAGAGGTATGCCGTAATCCAAGCTATAAAATATTTGAAGGTAGGTGAATGACGATTCACCAATTTCCACCAAGATAAACAAAATGTATTATTAGGTTTTAATTGGTTTTGAAACTCCTAGATCTTTGAGATTCATTGAACTGTTCAATGGCATGTTTCAATCTCGAGTGTACCCTTCAGGTTTTGTGACTGGGATGTCGAGGATCACAAAACAAGGTGTGAAGTAACCATGCAAATTACTTGGTACCCTTAAGTGTTTACCCCTTAATCGATGTGCCGGTTAACCACACACGCTTCATCGATACTATGATAAACATTAACTTACCCTCTGCCTACCTTGTTAAATATGAGCTAGTGTGCCGGTTAACCACACACGCTCCACTAACCGACTTAAACAAAGTGCAAAGTGTAATTTCATGGATTAGCACCTTATTCACATTTTCCTAAGTAAATAAGATTGGGTATTATTAAGAGTTTAGTTACTTAGTATTTATCATTAATACTTTTAATGAAGGGAGAATTATAGTCCTGTGAAACCCGTTCGGCTAACGACCCTCCACCAGTCAAGCAAGCGGTGGGTGAGAGTGGACACCCATTAAGTTGCCATTTTATAGGCAACAACCTTATACCCACCTTATAGACCGGCTTCGTGAATGAGGCGTACTAGTGGTAAGACTGACTTTACTCTTACACATATATATTATTAACTTATAATATTATAAAGTATAAGGGTTGAATTTTAACTTTTAAAATTCTAAGGGCTAACTTGGAATTAAAGTATTCATAAAAGAAAACTTTACAAATTCCAAAACTTGAGAGCAAGTTTTGAAACTATTCAAAACTAATTAATTCCATAACTTATGTGTTTAAAGTAGTTTTAATCCAAAAACTCTTCAAGTTCCATAACTTGAGGACAAGTTATGGAAGACTTTAAACTAATAAAAGAATTAACTTTTCTTTATTTTATAACTTATAGAATTAATTAAGGTTACACTTTTTTTATTTATTTATTAATGAAGTGACTCTTGAACCTCCATAACTTAAGGACAAGACTCTTCATCTTTTGTAACCATTGCCAAATTTTATGAGTTTTATGAAACTTAAATGTGACTTTTCATATAACTTGAGGACAAGTTACAAAAACACATTTTAGAATCACCTCTTAGATTAATTTGGATTGAAAACAACTATTTCACTTAACTTTCTATTAATCCAAGCAACTCATAAGAACAAGATAATTCAAATCAAACTTTTTCATGTAATTAGTCTAAACCTTAAACTAATACAAAACATGAATCTATTGACAATTATCTTTGAAATTGGATTAGCATGAACATTACCACATCAAAAACAAGTTTATAAGTTCAAAAACATCTTAGGGTAATGTTCCTAGTCCAATTCTAGCCAAAAAAGTCGAATTTATGCTGTCTGGGGGTCCAACTCGCCGAGTGCACGAACCAACTCGGCGAGTTGGATGCATTTTGCCTTGGACTCGGCGAGTCTGCTGGGCAGACAACATCAAAACTCGATTTTCCAGCTTCTTTTGCAAGTATAACAAGAAAACAAGCCTAGGCTCTGATACCACTGTTGGGTTTTGAGCATTCTAACACTCCTAAGTGTACATGCAACCCTAAATACCTTGGATCTATGTTTTCTCTATTATACATACAAATATGAACATCCAAGGTATTATCCTAATCTAGCATATAAAATAATGAATATAACAAGATAGAATACATACCTCTTTCATGTAGAAAGTCTTCATGAAGCTTGAGTGCCAAGTGCCCCAAGTGTGACACCTCAAATGGTTCACACAACACCAAATACACTTGGAATAACTTGAGAGAAATCCACAACTCATGAAATCGGCTAGCCCTTATTTTTACTCACTCTAGTATGATACTAGTGGCCGATTTTGTCAATAATAAGATCTTTATATAGTGTTACAATTAGGGTAAACCCTAATTGTCATGACTTTCCATTTCCTTGGATCCATGGGTTCAAATACACCATGGAGCATCCATGGACCATCCTATGGGTTTTAGCCCAACTTGATTATCCATGGAGCATTAGCCTACTATACAAGTATGGATGATTTACACAATCAACCCATATATTTAATTAGTCTTCTTTTGATCACTTAATTAATCCTAGATTAATTCTTGATCAATACTAATTAAATAATCTTATTATTCTTATTATTAATATACTAGAACTTATAATATATTAATAACCATAAGTGTCTTATTTCTCTCATTTAGTCTATCCAAGTGCATGATGCCATGCAACCCAAATGGACCATGCTAGGTTGGGTCAAGTCTTACCAATTATAGTTATGGACTTAGACATTAATCCAAAAAAAAGTTAGGGTTTTGAGACTCTGAGCGTACAACTGGGTGTACGCCTCTCCGCACCCGCGATCCCTCACCCCTCTACGCTGGGCGTACCCCAACTTATGTTGGGCGTACTCATGTTGGCCACCTTCCTTGCCACTTTTTCCATTAAGGGACCATTAATGTGAACAACTTCAAAGTGCTATAGCTCCTTCATTCTAAGTCCGTTTCCGACGAACTTTATATCCACGAAAAGGTGGCAAGAAGCCCTACGCTTCTAGCAATACACCCCTGCCCCAAACCTCTCGAATCAAAACTTCAAGACCCATAAAGACTGAAATGCCCCTAGCCTGGGCCTATGAAATCCAATAACGGATACTTTCAGAACAGGGTGTTACGATTTGGATTAGTGCTCCTTGTATGAATGCAAAATGGATAATGTTAGAGACTTTATTCATTAACACATCAGATATTTGCATATTTAGCCTCATTTTAAGCATAGGTTTTTATTATTTATTAGCTAATTTATTGCATATCATGGACAAAAGATACTTAAAAGTGTTTGAATTGTGTTTTCAGTCTAAAAGTGAAGCTCGGAAGCAGAAGGAAGCAGGAGAAGCAGTTGGGAGCTCGGGAATTGAACAAAGAAGAAAAACACCAAAAACAACACCTACTCGGCAAGTAGGGTCGACTAGTCGGTGAGTCCGAGCGAAGATTCGAGAAGATAAAGACTCTATTACTTATCGTGTACGGGAATTCAGAGGTGGACTCGGCGAGTCGGCAATGGACTCGACGAGTCGTTTCGCAACTATAAAGATAACTTCTCAGATCGACATTAGACATTCTGGAACCCTTCTGGAGAGATTAGCTACGATTGAAGAGCCAGAAGAACTCTAGAGAACGAAGATACAACCTAGAATCCAATTCCGAAGGATATTAGAGGCAAATTTTCATCATTCTACTTAATCTTTTGTTTTCCATTATGGCTAGACAATTAGAATTTGTTTATTTGCTGTTATTTACCTCAATCATGAGCTAAAACTCTTAAACTTCTGTTTGGGGATACAAAATTGAGACTATGGTTTGATTATTGGTAGGATTAATTCAATGTTGGTGATTTTTGTTAGATTTAGCTTGCTAAAGAACCTTGTGTGTGAATGATAAGTAATTTTCTGTTAATAGGAAGGTAATTAAATAGTATGAACACCTTTTGATTATCAACCTCATATGTTTACGTGACCACTTCATCATATGTCTAGGATTAATGAACATGAAACTAGAATTAATAAGAAAATTAGGTAAATTCATGTATGAGCTTGTGTGATGACCATCAACAAGAAGTTAACTAAAGGACCAAATTAGTTAATTATTGCAAGTCTAAATTAACCCGAATAATTAATCTAGTGAATTTAATTAAATTAGACAACTGATCACTGTTTGAGTTAGTTTGTTCACTAAGGGTTAGTGTAGCGAATGCAAAACTAATCATTTGAGTCGGTAGCCAATAAAAGAATTAATCCATTGCACTATTACCATAATATCAACCATAGGATCAATTAAGTTGAACTAAACAGAAGTCCTTCCCGTTATTGAATTTAGTTAAATCTTTGCTTTTCTAGTTTGTAGCGATAGTTAGTAAGTTTCTAGTCTTGTAAAACTAGAGAAAACTCCCACTTATTATTTAATTCAGATAAAATTAGTCTTTAGTTTTAATTTATCGTTCCCTGTGTTCGATACCCTACTTATTCAACTTTACCATAATTGATAGGTCCACTGCCTTTGTGTGTTCATTTTATAATTAGAAGTAGGTTTAAAACTAGTTGAGTTTTACACACATCAGGTTTTTGGCGCCATTGCCGGGGAACGGTTCTAAATTAGCATTAATTGCTATTTTTATTGATCCTTTGTGTGAGATTTATCTTACACAAAGTTAATTCTTAGGTAATTTAGTAATTAGTATAAGTTTTAATAAAAAATCCGTTTTAATAAGTAACTAAAAAGTTTTTCTGTTTTTGCCTTGTACTCGCCGAGTGCACTCGTGAGAACTCGGCGAGTCCATCGCTGTTCACAGCTTTAATTTTTATTACATTTTTGTTCTTTTTACGTGTTTTTTTTGTTTTGTTTACAGTTGTTTCATGACCCAAGGATCTGATACACCTTTGGTCCCTCCTCTCGAAGACCCGAAATCCGCATTAAGGAGGAGCAAAGGAAAAACCGTTGGAGAATCCGCTTCTTCAAAGAATTCGCCACTAAAGAACCTCAAGTCCGTTTTCAGCAAGAAGAGGAGCAGCAAATTAGGAGCGTCCAACGCCTCTTTGACAATCGAAGAGCCAATCAAAGAAGACACCGAGTACGAGACCGAGGAAGAAGAAGAACCTACATACGAGCACGAATCCGATTTTGAAGACGATTTAGCTATCACTATGACTAATATCGATGAAGTCCCCATGGGGGAATGGAAGAAGAGGATGCGCGATGACAGTGGCCCAGGACTTGTGCAGCCCACAATTCCCATTACCGCTACTTTCGAGCTAAAGGGTCATATCCTCGCCCAACTCAAGGAGATTCCCTTCTATGGAAAAGACCACGAAGACGCCTACAATCACCTGGATGAAATAAATGATGTGGCTGACTACTTCAATGTACCAAATGTGCCATGCGAGACCCAGCTACTTCGCATGATTCCAGTCACATTCAAGGGTGATGCAAAGGATTGGCTCAAGTCAGTTCCTCCCAGGTCGGTCACTACATGGGCTAAGATGAAAGAAGAGTTCATAGACCACTTTTGCCCGCCTTCCAAAATAGCCAAGTTGAAGAAAGCCATTGCCTACTTCGAGCAACAACCCGAAGAATCCCTTTATGAGGTTTGGGAAAGGTACAAAGGCCTTCTTAGAAATTTCCCACACCATGACCTTAATAGCCAACAAGAGGTCTCCATTTTCTATGATGGGGTCAATGTTACCACAAGGCAATTGCTCGATTCACAAGGCCCGCTCACAAAGAAGCCACCTCCGGTAATAAAGGAATTAATTGAAGAATTCTCTAAGTACTCTAGAGAATACCACAATCCAAGAAATGAAGTAAGTCGGGGGGTAGTGAACTCGGCCAATGATGGCATGGCGGCGATGATGGCTAAGCTCGATAGTTTAGATAGAAGAATGACAAAAATGGATCAAACAATCCATGCTATTCGAGTTGGATGCAAGAACTGTAGAGGGCCTCATCTCACGAAGGATTGTGACTTGGATGAAAATGGAAACAAGAAAGCTCAAGTGTTCTACTTAAGCGGCGATCGATACGATGAGAATTAGCGGAAACCAAAGAAGGAATGGCTCCCGTATGAAGAATACAAGAAAGCTAAGGAGGAGAAATACAAGCAGAAAGAAAGGGGATTTTACCAAAAGGAAGAACCGGTTATGGAAAAGAAAGTTGATTTAGAAGAAATGTTCACTAGATTTATAGCCGTGTCCGAAAAAAGACACAATGATCATGATGCTGCAATACAATAGACCAGAAATATGCTAAGGAATCAGCAGGCATCTATTCTCAACAATGAGAAACAGCTAGGACAACTTGCACATCAAGTGAACAAGAGAAGACCCGGTCAACTTCCAAGTAACACTGAGAATAATCTGAGAACGGAGAATGTGAACGCTGTGACTTCCAGCTATGAAGAAATTTTCACACCTGCACAGAAGATCTCCAAGATGCATACAGAGAAGACAGAAGAGTCGGATCCAGCTAAACCCGACCAGACTCGCTGAGTCCCTCTAATGGACTCGACGAGTCCATGCCTTGATGACAAATCTGTTGTTTCTTTAAGACCTTACAACCCTCCTCTGCCATTCCCAATCAGAGCCATACCTACTGAAAAGGTTAAAGCATATAGAGCTTTCATGGAGCATGTTAGAGCCCTTCAAGTCAACGTTCTATTTGTAGAAACAATGCTTCAAATGCCTAAGTATTTTAACATGCTAAAGGGTCTTTTTGCTACTAGAATAGATTTAGCTGAAGTCGCGAAGATAGTATTGAGTGAGCTACCAGAAAAAAAGGGCGATCCGGGAAGCATCATAATTCCTTGGCAATTTGGAAATGTACTTGCCACTCAAGAGTTGACCGATTCGGGTGCAAGTATCAACTTAATGCCCTTCTCTTTCTTCAAGAAGCTGAATTTACCGGAGCCTAGGCCAGTGAATATGAAGATCCATTTGGCGGATAAGATGACTATCCGTCCAAGAGGTGTTTGTGAAGATCTCCTCATTAAGGTCGACAAATTTATTTTTCCCATGGACTTTGTGGTACTTGATATGGAAGAAGACCCCGAAATTCCAATTATTTTGGGGAGATCATTTTTAAACACCGCATGCGCATTGATAGATGTATGCGAGTCCACACTAACGTTGAGGGTAGGAGACGAGTCAGCGGTGTTTAAAGCTCTACCAGAGATAAAGCAAGAGGAAGGAAGAAAAGAAGAAATCTCATTCATTGATTTGGATGATGAACTACTTCAAAAAGAACTTGCACTCTTGCAAGAAGAAGATCCAAGCAAGTTTTTGCTATCCTCTGGAGGTAATGAAGATGTTGACAAAGACTTGGAGGAGATAGAGAAGCTTCTGAGAGGAACTGAATCAGAAAACACAGTGGGATGTGATAAATACGATCCAACTCGCCGAGTCACTTTCACGGACTCGACGAGTCTAGTCGAAAATCCCAACAACTTGGATAATTTTGATTTGCTTGTTACTAGCTCCCTGCATGCTCTGGACATGAAGATTTTCCATAATTTTTTAGAAGATTAATCAGTAGAAGGCGGAATAAATGGTCATGTTCAACACGTTCATGTAGCATGTCTCAATACAATAATGCAAGAAGAAGAAAAGATTCCACTTAAAGATGAGGCAAGCTTTGGAGAAGAGGAAAATGCAAGGGTAAGGAGAGATGATGCTGGGAACCCATTCATTACCAAACCTTGAGCCAGAGTTTTCACCAACTACGAAGTAATGAAGTTTGAAGAAGGAGGGGTGCAAAATAGGGTGCAAGAGAATGGGGTAAAGAAGAAGGTGAGGAAAAGGGAAAGCAATGTAGCTGAAGATGATGCTATAAGGAAAAAGAGAGAAGAATTAAGACGGGCTTACAAGAAGAAGATACATGCTTACAAGACGAAGTACAAACCGCAAAAGATAAGGCGTGAGTTCTCGATGCAGCAAAATGAAGAAACGTAGATGGGAAGGAGTCCAACTAACGACTACTTAAAAAGAAGCGCTTGGCGGGAGGCAACCCGTTATTAGAGTTTGCTTTCTTTTTCTCGTTTTAGTTTGATTTTCATTTTTAGGATTTTATTTTCGTCTTCTAAATCATCAAACATGACTGCTTGAGAGTGCTTATGGGCTAAGTGTGGGGTGAAATGAATTTTTAATTGGAAAAATGATTTAGTTTTTGAATTTTTTCAAATGACTCGCCGAGTCTGACCATGACTCGACGAGTATATTCAGATTCCAGATGAGTTTAAAAATCGCGACCAGACTCGCCGAGTTGGACCCTGACTCGACGAGTCGGTTTTATTTATAGAAAAAAATTAATTAAAAATCATTTTTTTACATCTGGTAAAACTAGGGTTTTTAACCCTAATAAGATCATATTTCCCCCTTTACTCGCCGTGCACCTCCCTTGTGTTCTCTCTCAAGCATTCATCAAGTTCTACACTCTTTCTTCAAAATTCTTGATTTCCATCACCAAAGGTACTTAATTTCTTCTATGTTTAGGTTAAAGCCATGATTTTTAGAAGTTCTAAGGTGTCAATTTCATAGAAAACCCGATTTTGAAATTTGGTGGATTTTTAGGGTTGCGATTTTGCATCAATTATGTTGTTTTGGGTAGTTATTCTTACCCTAACACATCTTAGGAATGTCCCTGAGCAAAACCCTTGAAGAAATTTTGAGTTTTCATGGTTGAATTTTGATCGACCCGTCGATTGACTCACGCAGTTCATACGACTCGCTGAGTCGTTCATGGACTCGATGAGTCCAGTCGGGGACCCAGGTGGAATCTGTTTTGATGATTTTCTGTGTTATCTGGGTTCTTTGTTCTTTGTTTTGCAGGAGCAATATGTTTCACAGAGGTCAATGCTCAATTGGAAACCCGGGAGATTTTCCTTGGTTAAGTTTCCCTCCAGTTGAATCTGCTTCAACAATGACAAGATGGAGGAAGAAGTTGGCTGATATAAGGAAGAAGGAGATTTATGTGCCCAACAGGGTTGACTGGGATTGGTTGAAAAATGTCAGGTATGAAGAGGAGTTGGCGCCCTATCTTTTGAAGGAATTCACGTACGATAGGGAGACGATTATTTGTTATGCATGGAGCCGCGTGTTCAGAATCCAAGAGCCTGTATACCGGGAACTTTGCTGGGAATTTTTCTCCACGGTGTCTTTCCAAGGAGGAGATGATTGCTACCACCCGACGAGTTTTAGTTTATGCCTTGGGGGCGAGTTCCATCAATGCTCCGTTATTGATCTTGCATGTCGGTTGGGGATTTACGACCGACCATTGGTCTCGACTGCTATCTTTCGCGCCTTCTTGGAACGCTCTCACAAGGTGTTCCCCGATGGTGTTACGAGTACGGGTTGGTGGAACACAATTGCCAACAAAGTATACATTTCGAAGTCTGCCCAAGAAGGAAGTATTAGGTCACCCACGCACCGTCTCATTCACCGCCTTATCTCCACCAACATCAATCAAAGGAAGGACGACAACAAGGTTTCTAACCTTGACATCTTTTATCTTTGGAGTATCATTATGCCCAACACCTTTTGCAATATTCCGTGGTGTTTGGCTTCTTATTTGTTGGAGGGTGCGGTCAAGGATCAGAGGACCTCTAAAATTAATGGTGGCATGTTCGTCACCCGGCTAGCCAACTCATATGGGTTGATGACCCATGGTGCATGGAATTTGATGACAATGATTCCTGACCCTCCATTTAATCCCATTCTTTTTAGGAGGGCAAGGATCATTGAAGATTATGGGGGTGGTCATTATGCTATCCCGCATGATGATCCGATGATTGGCTCCGAGGCACCAGGAAGGAGGGTTAGGTCGAGACGTACACGGGAAGTGGAGGAGGAACCGCCGGTAATTCCGGTGGATAATGATGAAGTGCCAATGGACCGGTATAATGTTGAGATGAGGAGAATGCAAGATCAAATGGCAAGGAGTCTCAATTTTAGCAACGAGTCCAACATTCGGCTTTTTGATCACTTCCACATTCCACACATCGATGGTGGTAACTTCCCTTATGTACCATCTTGGGATGAGATCATCAATGAGAGAAGGGGTGGAGCTGGTGGGAGTGGAGTTGCACATGGAGATGATGAGGAGGAGGAGGATTAGTTTTCTTTTATTTTTGTTTTGTTGAACAATTTAGTTTGTTTTTATTTTTTGTTAGTGTGTTTTGGATTTTTAGTAGACTTTTATTTTTATGCTAGATGTTTAATTTGCTTTGATGACTTTTAGATTTTGGTTAGGAATGCTTGCATCAAGGGTTTAGAGTTTTAGAGAAAGAAAAGAAAAAGAATGGAAAGGAGTCAAGTAAGGGCGACGTTTAGAGTTAAGGTGTCGAGTCCGGTCCCAGGGGGACATGTGTGAATCATTTTAGAAGTTATGGGAAGTTCTTGGCATTTATCAAAAGCTGGAACAAGTACAAACTGTGAATTTTTCTGTCTAGCGATGACTTGCCGAGTGCACTAAGGAGACTCGACGAGTCGTTCTATATTTTTACACTTTTGAGGCTTTTGCGACTATACTCGACGAGTCACTCATACGACTCGACGAGTCAACTAATTTTATACCGAGGGGACTGCTGATTCGATGCTATTGAACATACCACTTGACCACTTATTCTTCCCGATCAATTCCTGAAGATTTTATACTATTTTTCTTGCATATTTCGAGCTGCCCACACGAGATTTTGACACCCAAGACATGGATGAGTTGTTCCCATGTCTAAAGTCAATTGAAGATGGAGCTGAAAAGAAGAGATATTGACCTAGCAACTGCTACGCCAGGGGAGTTTGTTCCAATTCTCTCTACATTTCATATTTTATTATTTTTCATGCACAAAATGCAATGGGGACATTGCATAAATTAAGTGTGGGGTAGGGGGTTAATGTCATCTTAGTAAAGATAGAATCCTAATGTCGAAATTTAGGTCTAATTTAAAAAATAATTGCATACCAAAAAAAATGTGACTTAGGAATTAATTTAGAATATTTTGGTAAAAAGTAATTAGGATTCCATGTTAGAATTGTGTTGATGATTGCATAAAAACCCAAATGTTTAGTTGAGCCTATATACGTTCTAGTACATTTGTGGCTCCCTTATTCTAGTGAAATCATGGGACAAAAACATGACCTCGCTCAGCCCGAAGGATGCAATATGTTTAGCATCGTGTACCAGAAATGTATCCAGGAAAATTATTATCATTAGCCAATAAAGGTTGAAGTTGAGCGCCCCTGCTTAAGCATGTAGGATTTGAGTGAAAAAAGTGAGGTACATGTAAAAAAAGAGAGAGAGAGAGAATTGCAAGAAAAGTTGTAAGAATTTTGAAGCAATTAAAGTGAAGATCAAAAGATCAGAATTCCAAGAAATTCAAAAAGTTGAAGATACCAAGAAACAAACAACAAGGTGGTGAATTCAAAGAAATAAAGATCAAATGCCAAAAAGTGAAGAATTCCAAAGAGCTCCAATGTGGTATCATAAATTGTAATTCTAGATTATGTATGCTTGGGTTGCTCAACCAAAAATACCTTGAGGATAGGAGGTTTTATGCGGATGGATTCGGAGGGATGCATAAAATGAGCATTGTTCGGGATGAGTGGGCGAATGTTTATGAGGATTGTGAGTATTTAGAGTATGGGGGTATTTAGGAAAATTTTAGACACAAATGCATGCGTTGCGGTCTTGGCATAATGGCTGGGTTAGACTGGAGTTGTTATATGTGGTTCTAATATGTTAAAATTCAGTTTTGCTTGGGGGCAAGCAAAACTCAAGTGTGGGGTATTTTGATATTTGCATATTTAGCCTCATTTTAAGCATAGGTTTTTATTATTTATTAGCTAATTTATTGCATATCATGGACAAAAGATACTTAAAAGTGTTTGAATTGTGTTTTCAGTCCAAAAGTGAAGCTCGGAAGCAGATGGAAGCAGGAGAAGCAGTTGGGAGCTCGGGAATTGAACAAAGAAGAAAAACACCAAAAACAACACCTACTCGGCGAGTAGGGTCGACTACTCGGCGAGTCCGAGCGAAGATTCGAGAAGATAAAGACTCTGTGACTTATCGTGTACGGGAATTCAGAGGTGGACTCGGCGAGTCGGCAATGGACTCGACGAGTCGTTTCGCAACTATAAAGATAACTTCTCAGATCGACATTAGACATTCTGGAACCCTTCTGGAGAGATTAGTTGCGATTGAAGAGCCAGAAGAACCCTAGAGAACGAAGATACAACCTAGAATCCAATTCCGAAGGAGATTAGAGGCAAATTTTCATCATTCTACTTAATCTTTTGTTTTCCATTATGGCTAGACAATTAGAATTTGTTTATTTGCTGTTATTTACCTCAATCATGAGCTAAAACTCTTAAACTTCTGTTTGGGGATACAAAATTGAGACTATGGTTTGATTATTGGTAGGATTAATTCAATGTTGGTGATTTTTGTTAGATTTAGCTTGCTAAAGAACCTTGTGTGTGAATGATAAGTAATTTTCTGTTAATAGGAAGGTAATTAAATATTATGAACATCTTTTGATTATCAACCTCATATGTTTACGTGACCACTTCATCATATGTCTAGGATTAATGAACATGAAACTAGAATTAATAAGAAAATTAGGTAAATTCATGTATGAGCTTGTGTGATGACCATCAACAAGAAGTTAACTAAAGGACCAAATTAGTTAATTATTGCAAATCTAAATTATCCCGAATAATTAATCTAGTGAATTTAATTAAATTAGACAACTGATCACTGTTTGAGTTAGTTTGTTCACTAAGGGTTAGTGTAGCGAATGCAAAACTAATCATTTGAGTCGATAGCCAATAAAAGAATTAATCCATTGCACTATTACCATAATATCAACCATAGGATCAATTGAGTTGAACTAAACAAAAGTCCTTCCCGTTATTGAATTTAGTTAAATCTTTGCTTTTCTAGTTTTTAGCGATAGTTAGTAAGTTTCTAGTCTTGTAAAACTACAGAAAACCCCCACTTATTATTTAATTTAGATAAAATTAGTCTTTAGTATTAATTTACCGTTCTCTGTGTTCGATACCCTACTTATTTAACTTCACCACAATTGATAGGTCAACTGCCTTTGTGTGTTCATTTTATAATTAGAAGTAGGTTTAAAACTAGTTGAGTTTTACACACATCAACATCCATCTTGTTTTAGATCGGAAAGTTTGGAGGATTAACTTTCTATACTGAGCACATAATGGGAAAAATTGGGCATCGACATACTATGCAGTGTGTAGTTTTAGCTATGTTGCTCGTAACCCTTTTTGTGTCCGTTTTACCTCTTTGAGCTCTACGTGGTGTGTAGAGCTTCATGTATGCAGGGCATAGACAGACTGGAAGTTGGCAGTTGACTTTGACCAGGTTTAATTTTAGGTCAAATGGAGCATTTTGAGATGTAGATTGAGACATGGTCCTTGTTTTCTCTATAGGTTACCTGTAGAGACGATATTTGGATTTTTTATCAGCTCAATTACCTTCTCGACTTCGAGGTTAGTTTTCCTCACTGTACTCTTGGGTCGAAGGCAATAATGTTAGCGCACTAGATTGTGTTATGTATCCTTTTGTATAGGATGTTGCTATGTTGTAATGATCTGATAGATTGGTAGATTTATATGATTACATGTACTTTTGTGTTATTGTTAATCTGTTGCATATGTCAACATAGTGCGGTTAGGTTGAGGCTTTACTGCTATGTACTGTAAGCCAACAAACACGAGGCAATCCAGTCTGATGAATGTAGGCCGGGAAATCCAATCCTATGACTGTGGGTCGGGGATCATCCACTTTGATGACTATGGAGCCGATGGTAATCTTCTCTGATGACTGTGGACCTAGTGTGCATGCTTGTATAAATGTTATTGTGTGGGGTATTTTAGGAGAACTCACTAAAATTTGGCTTATAGTTGTTTCTTTCATGGTTTCAGGTACATCAGAGGATCAAGGCAATGCGAAGGCGTGACCATACACATCCTCCTGATTGATTATGATTTAAGAGATATTGATACTCTAATTCTATGATTTTTTGTTGAAAATAACGGATTACTATCTAATGGTTTTATGGGATGATTTTATAAAAATGAAAGGTTTTATCATGGTTTTTGGAATGTTACAGTATCAAACATAACATCTCTCAATATCATTAAGACTAATGGATGATTTGTACAATCATGCCTTCACCTTTCCCCGATTGTCCGAAGTAACTGAAACATTTAAATCCACAACTGTAAGCCAAAGATTAGTAAGTTCCCCCAAAATACCACACACAATTAAACAAATACAATGCATGCACACAAGGCCTTCAGCATAAGGTTTGACTGCCACCGGAGCCTATAACATCCAAGCAACGTTGCTCCCCTTGGGCCTACAGTATGGAGTGGACCACTTGGGTCTCTTGGCCTACAACACACAACTAAAACGTCTCAACCTAACCACAATATGTCGACATATGCAAATAACAATAACAATCAAAACCAAATAATCATAACAGATCTATGTGTGTAAGAGATCATTACATCAAATCAACATCCTAACAAACAAAAGATACATACAATAATACAAAGTATAGTGAGAAAAAACTCACCTCAGAGCCGAAAGAAAATATCCATACAACTCGTCACATGAAATAAACCGGTGCAACACCCACTTAAACATTTAATAAGGGAAAATACCCAATCTAAGACCAAAACCCTAAAGTTTGACCCTAATTCAAAGTTAGTCAAAAAGTCAATGGTCAAATTCAATAGCCGCGTCACCACGTCGTGTGATATGTGCATAATTAACTACATATTTAATGAATATTTCTAATACTTTTAGCTACAATTATGCTTAGTATGGAACAAAAGATACTTATTATCTTTAAAATATGTTTTGTAGCAGCAAAGACTTGCTTGGGACAAAAAGGGAGCACGTGAGCAGCTGGAAGCAGGATACGGGAGCTAAAACAAAAGAAGAAAGAAGAAGATTGAAGACCATCTTGGTGATATAACCGTGACATGGTGATTGGAATATTCGCGACCCATATGCTGACGTGGCAGACATGGGATTTACTCGAAGACCACATTGTGGTGGCCAGATTTCCATAATTATAAAATCGCGGACATTAGGTTGAAATCATGGGGAATGCATTCAGTTTTCAGAGGTTATTTGTGTCTAAGCACCCCTAGAAAACCAGAAGAAGATTGAAATTCAACTGAAGCTTAAGAATTGAAGAAGATTTAGAAGGAATTCAACATTGATCTAGTTGGTTTGCTTATTATACTCATATCTAGCTTATTTACTTAGATTTATTGTATTTTTCTGCTACAATGAGAGGTTGGACACCTTTTACTTCTGTTTAGTGAAGATGAACTTGATCCATATGTGTTGATTTCAATTATTGGATGATTATATTTATTTTACTTGTGTTTGATATATATATATATATATATATATATATATAAACCCTAGCATGTTTTAGTTCTAGTTTATATTCCTTATAAATTAGATTTTGTGTGTTAATTGATCATATTAATTGCATGAATCTATCTCCTAATTGTTTATGATCATTAGATAATTAGAGCTAAGATTAATCACATCTTAGCTTAAGTAATTAAAGCAAGTAAATGTAACTGTGTTAGAGAGCTTAATTAGTATTAAGTTGTGCTTGGTTGGTTGAATGATCATAGGAGAGTAACTCATATCATTCATAGTCCAATTGTACTATTATAAATTTAGTGTTTAACTTGTACATGATCATCTCTTTGTCATTTATAAATTGATAAGTATAAATATTTGATCATAATAGCTAGATAATTGGTAATCAATATAATCTATCCATAAGAAATCAACCATAAGAGAAAGTGAAATTGGATTTAGGTAGAAGTATTCTTTTAATGCTTGAAGTTAATTTGTTTTCATGGATTGCTTACTTGTTAAGTGATATTAAGTTATTATGATCTTGAAAAATCAGTAAAAAAAACCCCAAATCATAGTTGTTTCTTAGTTTAATTAGAAGTAGTTAATTTAATTAATCGAATTTCGTTCTCTATGATCAATCGACGCTCGACTATGTGAGCTATACTATAATCTGAGTAGGTACACTGCCTATAGGTGCATAGTTAGTAAGAGTTTGTTAGGTTATAAATTTAAAACTAATAGATACTTTTGAGCAAATCAATGTTTTTGGCCCCATTGCTGGGGAAGGACTTATTTGATTTTTAGTTTACTTGCTTTTAGTTATTCGATCCTTTTTGTGGTGTAAAAACCACACAAAAAAAATTATGCATTTTATTTTTCTGCCTGATCAGCAACCATGTTGTGGGCACCATGGCCATGTTGTGGTCATGTTACAGTTAGATTTGATTTTATTTCTTTTTTGTTCGTTTTACGCGTGTTTTCTAGTTTTATCTTAGCAGGAAAAATGGGGGACATCACGACCATGCCAATGGATGAGTACAAGAGACGTATAGGAACGACAATAGATGGAGTCTTGATCCACCAAAAATTCCAACCGCGACAAAATTTGAACTTCCGGGGCACATTCTTTATATGCTAAAAGATCTACCTTTTTATGGGAAGGAGCACGAGGACGCCCACGAGCACGTAAAACAGGTGATGGAGATTTTAAATTATTTTCATGCACCAAACGTGAGTAAAGATGTGGCGATGCTTCGACTTTTTCCAGTCACATTGAACGGTGAAGCAAAACAATGGTTAAAATCACTTCCCTTTGGAGAAATCACGACATGGGCTGACTTTAAGACTGGGTTCATAAACTATTTTACCCTTTCTTTAAAAGTGGCGAAGCTTAAAAGAAATATCCAAAATTTTCAACAATTATAGGGAGAGTCGTTATACGAAGCTTGGAAGCATTATAAGAGATTGCTACGACATTTCCCTCAACACGACTTTCAATGTGCAATAAAAAATATCAATATTTTGTGATGGAGTCAATGTGTGCACTCACCAACTTCTAGACTCACAAGGGCCCATGACAAGGAAGGATCTGACAACAAATAAAGCTTTGATTAAAGAATTCCCTAAGCATTCAAGAGAGTATTACAACCCAAATGAGGATTTCACTAAAGGAAAAGCAAGTAAAAATGGAGGTCAAGATGTTATCAGTGCAGTGATTGCAAAGCTCGACGGAATAGAAGAAAAGATCACAAAAATGAGTAGATCAATTCACAATAGATGCAAATCTTGCTACATGGTATTGTGAATTAGAGTACAAGAGAGATCAAGATACAAAATAACTTCAACAACTAAAGCATGATCTCTACCAAACTGAATAGGTCCAATCCGAGAAAATAAATGCTCTCGAGTTAAAGCTATTTCGATTTATGGAATCTAGAGAAAGAAGACATGATGCCACTAATGCAACACTTAGAGATCAACAAGCATATATCATGAGCATCCACTCACAAGTCGGGCAATTAACAAAGCTTGTGCAAGAAAAGCAATTAGATACACCTTCAAGAAAAGTCGATTCAATCCCAATCGCTCAAGTCATGGCCGTTTATACAGAAGAAGAAGACGAATTGGAGCATATGGTGGCCCTTGAAGAATAATCTGATCAGTCGCTCAAAGTAAAAGCGAAAGAAAAACCAGAAGATTATCGTGATTATGTCTAGTCGCCACGACATGGAGGCAATAGTGCCACGTCATGGGAACTTAAGGAAGATTATGATTTTTCTGTTGTTGAGTCGTATCGACCACCACTTCCTTTCCCATCTCATTCCAAGGAAAATCTGGTGAAGGAAGGAAACAAAAAGTTCACGGAGCATAAACAACCTAAAGAGCAATTGGAAAAATAAGTGAATTATTTGAAACCTCCAATGCCAACACCAATGATTTTCGAGGTGTTTGCTTTTACAAGACCACTAGATCAAGTTACATAGAGAATTGAAGAAAAAGAAGAAAAGAGTGATGAGTGTCATTTTGACAAGAAAACCCCAGAAAGAGATAAGACAAAAGCTAAATACACGGGAATGAAGAAAGAACCCAAGAGGAAGCATAATGAAGATATCAACCAAAAAATGCCAGAAAGTTTGATAAAGACATTCAACAGAAGGGTTGCTTACAAACAAAAAAGGCTCAATATGATGGAGAATGGGGAGGCTACGCTTCCACCTGAGGCAACGTAGAGTGGGAAGGAGTCCAACTCACGACTCCTAAAAAAGAAGCGATTCTCGGGAGGCAACCGGTTTTTAAGAGTTTGCATTTTCTTTTCCTTTTGATTTCATTTTAGTTTTTAGTTTTATTTTGGTTTTAGATTTTATTTTTAGTTTAACCTAAGTATCATGTGTTTCTCTAGTCTTTTGATTTTATTTGGTAGTGTTAATAGAAAATGAAGAAGTGAAGGAGCTTCATGGATGCAAAATTCGTGCATTTGTGAAGATTATAATTAAAGACCACATTTTTGAACAAGTGTGGGGTTCCCACTTGATGAAGAAAAGAGTTTTTGAAGAATATCTACTAAAAGAAAAGATCGGGAATGGTCCTAAACATTACGTAGAGTCGGTGCATTACTTTGATCTTACAAGACAGTCAGAAAAGGAACCACGATGTGGCCATCAGCACCATGTCCTGGCATTTTATTTTATCGTGACTGCATATGATTGAACCATGACGTGGCATACTTAGAACACGTCGTGGAGATCTTATTTTTCTCGACCATTACGACCTCAAACTTTACACCACGTCGTGACGTTGCTTTCCCACGACGTGGCAGCGGTTCAACACACTTTTGAAGAATAGTTCTTTGATTTATTCCGATCCGACATATTTGCATTCACAAGAAGAAGGTCCATAAGTATTGTTTCCAGCCTTAATACGAGAAGTCCAAGCTTTTCGCACACATTCATAATTCGATCTCGCCACTAATACCCAAGGGGAGTCTGTTCAAATTCTTCCTTTTAATTTATGTTCTTTAATTGTTTAAGCATGCAATGGGGACATTGCATCATTTAAGTGTGGGGTTGGAGGTTGAATATAGGAATACAAGCATCCTGATAAAATTTGAAAAATGACTAGGATTTAAAAAAATTATTAGAAAGAATTGATAGAATAATCTAAAATTGAACCTAGTTAAAAAAATTGTTATATTGAGATCTAGGTTTCTAGTGTTGTATGGGACGATCCAATGCGAGTTTCAATGTTTATTTGAGCCAATAGATGTTATTGTGTATATGTGGCTTCCCTGTCCTAGTGAAATAATGGAACAAAAACACAACCTTGCTTAGTTTGAGGGCCACAATATTTTTAGCATCGTGTACCAGAAATGTATCCAAGAAAGCTTATGTAGTCATTTCACTCTAGACTAATACCTCTAACAAATAAGGGTTGAATTTAAGTTTCATTGCTTAAGCATATGTTTTTATAGGATTTTTAGTTTTGAGTGAAAAAAAAAGAAAAAAAATAGAAAAGAAAAAAAAAGTTGCAAAAGTTGGTAATAAGAGTCTACAAAGCTATGAAGATCAAGAAATATCATGAAGAAAAGCACCAAATTATCAAAGACTCAAGAATAAGGCAAAATTTGACAAGCTATTTATTGTATTTTTATTTTTTACGTTATTTTTTCATATGTATGCTTGGGAGTTTAATCAGAATTACCTTGAGGTTAAGAATGTTTTATGGGAATGGGTAAGCGTTGTTCAAAAAAGTAGGCAGGCGTTTATTAAGATTGTGAATATTTTGGATTGAGGAAGTTCTTAGGAAAATATAGATACATATACACACATTACATTCTTGGAGTAATGGAGAGGCTCAAAATGGATTGTCTTGTGAAATGTTGGTAGCTACAGTCTTGATATGATAATAATAAAATCAGTTTTTCTAAGGGGCAAGCAAAAGCCAAGTGTGGGGTATTTAATTTATACATAATTAACTACATATTTAATGCATATTTCTAATACTTTTAGCTACATTTATGCTTAGTATGGAACAAAAGATACATATTATGTTTAAAATATGTTTTGTAGCAGCGAAGACTTGCTTGGGACAAAAAGGAAGCATGAGAGGACCTGGAAGCAGGAAACGAGAGCTAAAACAAAAGAAGAAAGAAGAATTGAAGACCACGTCGTGGTGATATAACCATGATGTGGTGATTGGAATATTCGCGACCCATATGCTGACTTGGCAGACACGTGATTTACTTAAAGACCACATCATGGTGGCAGTCAACCGCTATGTGGTTTTCCACAATTATAAAATCGGGGACAATAGTTCAAAATCATGGGGCATGCATTTGGTTTTCAGAGGTTATTTGCGACTAAGAACCCTTAAAAAACCAAAAGAAGATCGAAATTCAACTGAAGCTTAAGAATTGAAGAAGATTTAGAAGGAATTCAACGTTGATCTAGTTGGTTTGCTTATTATACTCATGTCTAGCTTATTTTATGTAGATTTATTGTGTTTTTATGCTACAATGAAAGGCTAGACACCTTTTACTTTTGTTTAGTGAAGATGAACTTGATTCATTTGTATTAATTTCAATTATTGGATGATTATATTTGATTTTACTTGTGTTTGATATATATAAACCCTAACATGTTTTAGTTCTAGTTTATATTCCTTATAAATCGGATTTTGTGTGTTAATTAATCATATTAGTTGCATGAATCTATCTCCTAATTGTTTATGATCATTAGATAATTAGATCTAAGATTAATCACATCTTAGTTTAAGTAATTAAATCAAGTAACTTTAACTCTGTTAAAGAGCTTAATTAGTATTAAGTTGTGCTTGGTTGGTTGAATTGATCATAGGAGAGTAACTCATATTATTCATAGTCCAATTGTGGTATTATAAATTTAGTGTTTAACTTTTGCATGATCATTGCTTTTTCATTCATAAATTGATAGCCTAGATATTTGATCACAATCTAGATAATTGGTAAACAATATAATCTATCCATAAGAAATCAACCATAGGAGAAAGTGAAATTGGATCTAGGTAAAAGTATTCTTTATAATTCTTGAAGTTACTTTGTTTTCGCGGCTTGCTTACTTGATGGGTGATATTAAGTTATTCTGATCTTGAAAAATCAATAAAAACCCCCCAAATAATAGTTGTTTCTTAGTTTAATTAGAAGTAGTTAATTTAAATAATCGAATTTTGTTCTCTGTAATCGACACCCGACTTATGTGAGCTATACTTTAATCTGACTAGGTACACTGCCTATAGGTGCATATTTAGTAAGAGTTTGTTAGGTTATAAATTTAAAACTAATATGTACTTTTGTGCACATCATGGTGGCCAACACCATAGCCATGCTGTGGTGGCTAAACACCAAAATGATCATGAAATCCCTCGCCACCATGTCGTGGTAGCAACATTACCACGCTGTGGTAATCGTCTTGACCAACTTAATTCATTAAGCTCTTAACCCTTATTTCTAGATCTCCAAAGCTCAGATCTAGATCAATTAAGGAAATACATGGATAAAGTTTCAAACTTTATCCATTTCCTAACCTCTAAAAGCCTAGATCTCAAACCCTAACACAAAAGGGACAAGATAACCTAAGAGATCCATGTATGGTTGCTTCTTGGACAAGATGCAAACTTTATGGGACTAAAGGTCCAGAGAGTAACATAAATCTTATCCAAGGTCCTGGAGTTGCTTTAAACTCCAAGGATTCATTTTCAATAACCAAAAAGGGACTCAAACACTACATAAGCAACTCATAAGATGAAAAGGTATGAACTTTATACATTCTGGAGTCTAATGATGATTGTAGAAGCAACCCTCAAGAAAAACAAATCCCACCACTGGCTTGAACCACCTACTTCTTCCTTCTTACTCCTTGAAAAGCCAAGAACACATACACACACACACACTGTAGGGTTTCTCTCAAAGGGATGGAGGTTGGAGCTGTGAGCAAACCCTACCCATAATGTTCCTTAAATAGGGCTCAAGGCCCGAAATTTAGGGTTTTCACCCAGCCGCCACCACACCGTGGCCAATGCATGACTACGCCATTCTCATTAAAAATGTGTGTTCCTTTTAGGGTCACGACCGCGTCGTGGTGAGCTCTATCACCACGTTGTGGTTGGCCAAGATTTACTAAAAGTTCCCAAAATTAGAAAAGTTAGATCTTAAGAGCAATACCTGAAAATAGATGTTATATTTCTCTAAACATTCATGTTTACTCCTATAATATATATAATCTAATTTTCTTTAATAATTTTCGTTCATTAACTAAAAGAACTAATTTATTAATGCATGTTTTTATGTATGTGTTGATATAAATTCGAGGTGGTCATCATTTCATCGTAAATTCAGAACTTTCATTCATTAATTTTTTTTAAAAAGACTTACTTTTATTATGTACGCATCGTTATAAATTCGAATTTGTCTTCGTTTTGACGTATTTTTTCACGTTTTCGTCCTAATTTTTATGTACGCTTCCTACGTATGTGTTATGTCAAATATAACATGTTTTTGATTATATGAAATTTCGTTCGTTAACTTAAAAAGAAATCGTACTTACTTAAAAAGAAAGAGATAGCTCGTGATCTTGTATTTATATTATTGATCTGTATAATCTTCTATGTTTAGATAAGATAATCCTTCCTTATTTGTAGATTCCTTAGTTTGTATCCTGTGTATATATTGTACGCTTATGGAATGAATGAAACATGGGTTAACCTTCCTTTATGGTATCAGAGCTACAATCCTTCAAACCCTAAAAGAACTGGCGGTGCCCTCCCCCATTGCTACGGCAATCAAACACCACAATGTCAACCAATGATCCACCATCAAAACCTTCATCTTTTCACCCAGTTTACATAGTCACGAACATCCAGAACAAGATCAGAACTCTGGATGGTACAAAAGTAACTTATTCCTCCTGGGTGAAGCTATTCAAACTCCACGCTCGAGGTTATAAGGTCCTTCATCACATAGACGGTACTGTCGCACCCGCAAAGACAGAAGCAACATATGAAGCTTAGCAAGAGATCGATTCTATTGTTCTACAGTGGATCTACGGAACACTATCTGATGAAATTTTGGTTCGTGTCCTTGACACCGACGCCACGACTTACGACATTTGGAAACGAATCAAAGAAATTTTCTTGAACAACAAAGGATCTAGTGCGGCTGCCCTAGAGCATGAGTTCACCAACTTGACCTTGACCTCGTGCACATCCATGAATAACTACTACCAATGCCTAAAAGACTTTGCCGACCAACTCACTGATGTCGAAAACCCGGTGAATGAACAAACACTTGTACAACAACTAGTTCGTGGTCTTCCTGCAGAATATGACACAATGGCATCTTTCATCAACCAAAGTCTTCCATCTTGGGACACTACTAGAAGTATGTTACAACTTGAGTAACACCGCCAAACAGCACGGAAAAACCTTACCAGCCCTAATGTTCTAGTTTATCATACACACCAGACCACAAAGGACATCCAATAATGACCACCAAATCGTGATGAAAATCAACGAACTTTTGGCAGGGGTCGTGGTCGCAACCAATGTTTTAAAAACCGGTTTGAACCGGCCGGTCGAACCGGTTGGACCGGGAACCGGTGGTAAGAGCGGTTCAATTATCACCGGTTTTATGTTGATTTTTGAACCGGATTGAACCAGCCAGTTTTTAGAAAAACCCGGTTGAATCGGTCAAAATAAACCGGTTGAACATGTTAAACAAAAAAAAACACATGAAAAAGAACCATTTACACAATAAACTTTGGTGATTTTTTTTTCAAATCTATTTAGTTTTCTATAAATAAAAACATAGGGTAAATGTTATAAAGTTTTTTTGATGTGTATGTATTCATTTAAAATTATATCTTTTTTCGGTATTATACTTAATTTTCTTTTTGACGTATATGGATTGATGTAAAACACTAAAACTTATGATTATGTGTTATTTTAATGTATTTGAAATCATCTACAACTTATTTGTATGTGTATTTTTAATGTTTGAACTTGTAAACATCAAATTCATGAATTATATATGTATGTATGTGTAAGAAAATAAGAAAAAACATGAAAAATATAGAAACCGGTTGACCCGGCGGTCGAACCGGGAAACGCTCACCATATTGGTTCAACTAAAAAAACGGTTTTTAAAACATTGGTCGCAGCACCCAATCTGGAGGACGATATCCACATGGAGGACGACACCCCAATCCGGTACGAGGCAGATCTTCACCCGGTTCTATGCAGCCGAACTACCCACCATGGGCATGGTGGTCTCCACCACCATGTCCATATCCATCACAAGCTCCGTGGCCCACACCATGGCCTAATGGTCAGCGACAACCCACAGCTAAACAAGCCCAACAGTCTGTAGCTCACGTTGCATGCTCAACCCAACCTATTGTTGCAGAATCAACACCACAAGAACCAATACAATCACAATATGATGCACTCAGTCCGACTGACCTTGGAGCAGCATTTCAAAACATGAATCTCAATCATTCGGATCAATCATGGTACATGGACTCCAATGCGTCCTCCCACTTGACTGCTGACCCAGGTAAAATCACAACTCCCCTGCCATCTTCTACTATACAATCTATATTCATGGGTAATGGTCACAATATACCAATTTATGGATCCGGACATACCCAACACAAACTACCCACTCAGACCTACAACTTACCACATATCCTATATTCCCCACACATAATTAAAAACCTCCTGTCGATAAGAAAGTTCACCATTGAGAATAATGTTTCTTTATGCTTTGACCCTTATGGTTTTTCTGTGAAGGAACTCCAGACTGGTAAATTCCTTTCTCGCCACAATAGCTCAGGAGACTTCTATCCGTTCACACCACCAAGCATTCCATCCGCTCTCGTCACTATCTCATCACCATAACTATGGCACAACCGTCTCGGTCACCCAGGAACTGCAGTTTTTGATTCATTACGTACTCGTTTCTTTATTTCATGTAATAAACAAAGTTTATCTTTTGTTTGCCACTCCTGCCAAATTTCAAATAATAAACATTTACCATTTCTAGACTCAAATTCTAGTACTTTTACACCATTTGATATTATCCACTATGATTTATGGACCTTGCCTGTTTTAAGCCAATCAGGTTATAAGTATTACATGGTTCTTCTCGATCATTACACATAATATGTATGGGTCTACCCTATCAAAGTCAAATCTGAAACTTTCACCAACTTCACCAAATTCCATGCTCTCATTAGCACCCAATTCAACAGAAAGATAAAATCTTTCCAATGTGATTTAGGAGGTGAATTCGATAACACCAATTTTAAAACATTTGCCTCAAATCATGGTCTCACTTTTCGGTTTTCATGTCCTCAAACCTTACCTCAAAATGGCAAAGTTGAACGCATGATAAGGCGTCTCAATGACATTATTCGAGCCCTTCTTGCTCATGCCCACTTACCACCATCCTTTTGGGTCGAGGTCCTTCACACCGCCACCTACCTCTATAACATACTTCCCACAAAAACTCTTCATTTCAATACCCCAACATTTTCTCTCTACCTTAGGCATCCCACATACAATCACCTTCACATTTTTGGATGTGTGTGCTACCCCAACACTACTTCCACTCAACCTCATAAACTCCACACTCGATCCACTCGTTGCATTTTCCTCAGATACCATAGCAATTTTCGGGGACACCGATGTCTCGATCCAACCTCCGGAAAAGTTATATTGTCTTGCCATGTTATATTTGATGAGTCTTCTTTTTCCATTCCTTGATCCTTAACCTTAAAACTCATACTCCTTCCTCGAACCTGACACATCTACACCCCACCCTTACTTATTCGAAGACACTCATACTACCCCCACCATTCCACAACAAACGCCACCCACCCCACATGAACCCCCTCCTGTTGACAACTCACAAACCAGCCCCTCCTCACCAACTTCTCCTCCCGAAAGCCTCAGAACAAATAACCCCACCAACAACACATCTGATATCCCCCTCTCTACTGCTATACCAACCCCCGTTTCACCCCCAACAACCGCCCAACCACCATATCCTATGACTACCAGATCAAAACATGGTATCTTCAAACCTAGACAACTCTTAAACCTTCACACAACCTCTACCAAACCCATCTCCCCAACCCCTAAAACGTATTCTCAAGCCTTTAAGGATCCAAATTGGTTACTTGCCATGAACCATGAATTTAGTGCATTACAGGAAAATGATACATGGGAACTTGTCCCTTGGCCTGCAAACCGCCCGATCATTTGATGCATGTGGTTATTTCGCCATAAATTTCATGCCGATGGGACATTACAACGGTATAAAGCCCGTTTGGTAGTTAATGGAAAATCTCAAACCGTTGGTGTAGATTGTGACGAGACATTCAGTCTGGTCGTCAAACCTGCCATAATTCGTACAGTGCTTAGCATTGCCATTTCAAGATCTTGGCCTCTCCACCAACTTGATGTCAAAAACACCTTCCTACATGGCGACCTTCATGAGACCGTGTTCATGTACCAACCTCCGGGCTTCGTTGATTCCACCAAACCTTATCATGTTTGTCGCCTACGAAAATCATTATACGGGCTCAAGCAAACTCCATGAGCGTGGTATCTTCGGTTCTCCAACTTTATCACTGCTAATGGGTTCCGTAGCAGCATATGTGACAATTCTCTATTTGTCTATAAAAAGGGATCACATATCGCATACCTTTTGCTTTACGTCGATGACATCATACTTACAACATTAGACTCCATACTACTCAAACATATCATTGCTACTCTATCTCGTGAATTCTCCATGACTGATCTCGGGCCACTACATCATTTTTTGGGTATATCTGTTCAGCGAAATAAACAAGGTTTATTTATATCTCAAGCACAATAAGCTCAAGATATTCTCGAACGAGCTTCCATGGCATCATGTAATGCAACAACCACACATATTGACACTTTATCCAAACTAAGTGCCACAGTCGGCCCCTTCCTTCCTGACGGCACTCTATATCGGCGCCTAGCCGGAGCCCTACAGTACTTAACTTTTACTAGGCCCGACATCACATATGTTGTCCAACAGGCGTGTCTCTTCATGCACACTCCACGCGAGCCTCATCTACATTTTTGTAAACGTATCTTGCGTTACATAAAAGGTTCCCTTCATTACGGATTGCATCTTAATGCCTCTCCCCGACTAAATCTCACGGCCTACTCTGACGCTGATTGGGGGTGTCCGGACTCTAGACGCTCTACATCGGGATATTGCGTCTACCTCGGCGACAACCTATTATCATGGGCATCCAAAAGACAACCCACCATATCCCATTCTAGCGTTGAAGCAGAATACATGGGTGTCGCAAATGCCGTTGTTGAATCTAGCTGGATTCGTAACCTTTTACTTGAACTTCACATCCCGGTTCGTCAAACTACTATCGTCTACTGCGATAATGTCTCAGCCGTGTATTTGTTTGAAAATCCCGTTCAACACCAGCGAACAAAACATGTTGAGATTGACATTCATTTTGTCCGTGAGAAAGTTCACATTGGACACATTTGGGTTCTCCATGTCCCAGCCGCTTACCAGTACGCCAACATTTTTACAAAGGGACTCCCACGACACTTATTTGAATCCTTTCGCTCCAGTTTGAACGTCTGCTCTACTCCCGTTCCAACTGTGGGGGACTATTAGAGATAGCTCGTGATCTTGTATTTATATTATTGATCTATATAATCTTCTATGTTTAGATAAGATAATCCTTCCTTATTTGTAGATTCCTTAGTTTGTATCCTGTGTATATATTATACGCTTATGGAATGAATGAAACAGGGGGTTAACCTTCCTTTACGTGTCGGTATAGATTAAAGTTTTTCATTACGTTTCAAAATTAATTTTATGTATGTTTTCGTGTTTATCTTTATTTATATTTCATATGTATGAGTTAGGTCACATATAATACGTTTTCATTTGACGGTATAAACTGAAGTTAGTCAACGGTACTAGCCTTATATTTTTACATATCAATAAATGCAACAGTACCTAATTTTTATTAATACAATCATCAAAATTCAACCTATAAAACGGATTGGCTATGTTGCAACGCGAGGTAGGTGGGCAATCAACTAGTTAGTATATTAAATCCAACCTATATTAATTTTCTAAGATAAGTGATCACAATTTCTTATCGGTTTTTTTTATTGAGTTTCCTCGGGCCATATTTGTTGATATAGATACATAAATACCTACATAAAGATATGATTTTCGTCAAAAAAAATCCATAGATAGATTAGTAAAAGTTTAAGCAATTATATGAAATGTAGTTTAACTATGAATTTCTCTTTATATATGAATATAGAATATATTTTTTATATACTCTATCAACATTTGTTAAATGAATACGTTTTCACATCATTATAAACATTTCCCATTAGGCGATACTTAATATTATAATACTATTTTGTGCTATTTTATCAAATAGTTAACAACTTTATTATTTATATCCCTATCTAACAAAACAATAGAAGATGATTTAGTATTAGTCAATTTATATCCCAAATAGACGAATTTAAAGGCCACAATGGGGGCATACCTCACATGGCCTTGTTGGTAACGCAAGTTCCGTCCCATGACTTCATGTCATTATACCCATTGACCAACAAACATTGCATGTATGCTGTTCTTTTGTTTAATTAATTAATTATGATCCATCATAAAACATGATTCAAGCTAGCATTTAAAGTACCAATATTTAACATCATGATTTATTGTTTGCCAATGCTTGATAAAACTAAACAAATACTTTATGCTCGAAATAAACAAACATTATTAACATGCATGTATTCAATAATGCACCATCATTTTTTTGTAGTTACTCGTTCCTAAGAGGATGAAGATCTTTTTCCTTCTCTATCTCTTGAATTCGATCCATACATACATAATGAGCTCCAATAAATATTTGAGAATGTTTTCGCTTGAGAATTTTGAAATATATCGTTAGGACTTACATCGTAGTTTGAATTGAAAATTTTAATATTATTTTATAATATATGAATAAACAAGTTAACATATATATATATATATATATATATATATATATATATATATATATATATATATATATATATATATATATATATATATGAGGAAAAAGAATATACATTACAACCCTACCTAAGCTTAGGTACTAAACCTCTTGAAAATACATTGTTTTACTATATAAAGATTACGGTTAATGGATTCACGATTAATACTTCAAGATGTAAATTCAAGATCGACGCAATAGGTTTTAGGGTTTAGAGTTTAGGGTTTAGGGTTTAGGGTTTAGGTTTAGGTTTAGGGATTAGGGTTTAGGGTTTAGTATTTAGATTTAGGGTTTAGGGTTTAGATTTAGTGTTTAGGGTTTAAATTTAGGGTTTAGGTTTAGGTTTAGGGTTTAGTAATGTTCACTTGGATAAAGTAATAAACGATAATTGAGGAAAGAAAACGGAGATGATAAAACGATAATTAAAGAAATAAATGTTATGGAGAATGATATATTTACCAAGTGAAACCAAACCGGGTATATTTAACATGTTAAAACGACATATATATATATATATATATATATATATATATATATATATATATATATATATATATATATATAATCCCATAAAATATATGGCCATTCTCTAAAGATTTTTTTTACCATAAAATAAGCAAATTCTACTACTAATGTCCTTCGTTGCGGTCCTTCAAAGTCGTTACATATAAAGTAAATGCGTATCGATGATAAAAGTAATACAAACTAATTGTCTGGCGATATTTGGTATTATTTAGGTCACGGCGTCCTTTTTCTCGGGTGGGATCAAACACCAGTAGCAATGACACGTCTAGAATAAAAAACTATATTGTTCACTAATTATTCTTTAGAAAGTTTTCTATCCAAATTCAGAGATTGTGTGGGTAAGATAGGTCCTAATTAAATTATATTTAAGGTAGGCCACTAATTTTTTATAAAAAATTTAGATAAATTATTTTTAAGGTAGCACCTACATTGCTTATACCTAGCCTCGCCCCTAGCCAGCAGAATGTCCCTATTTGTATTTGGTTATTCCCGGTATGTTCTTCTTCTACAATTAAAGGAAATGATCTATCAAGGATCTAGGATCGACTTTCATTGCAATTATCAGTAATCAAATGAACCGATGATAATTTTATTTACATAATCTACATGTTACTAGTTTTCTTTCACATTTTACTCAACAATAGTTGTAGAAGACATGTGAGAGAGTGGTGTTGTTCTTAGTGTGTTTATTGCTAGGAGACTCTCTAGTTTGGTGAACCTTTTGTCTTTGTAAGGTTTGCTAAAACTAATAGCCTTGATTCATTGGTGGCGAATCTTTGTATTGTTTTGATTGAGAAACTTAGTTTATTGGCAATGTTGCTCAGTTTCATAGAATTAATAAGGTCTTAAGCATGAGTGGGGTAGACCAAATAAGGTTGTTGATGTTATACATATGAATAAGTATATGTATTTGTATTTGTATATGAATAAGTATGTGCATTTGCATAAGAATAAGTATATGACTTATATATTTATAAGTATACGCATATGCATATGAATAACTATATGCATATCTATAAGTATATGCATGTGCATAAGAATATATATATATATATATATATATATATATATATATATATATATATATGCATATGAATAAGTATATGCATAAGCCAATTAAATACATAATTATGCTTATAAATATATGTATATACATATGTGTGTGCGTGCATATGCATATGCATATGAATAAATATATGCATCTGCATATGCATAATAATAAGTATATGTATATGTATATAGATAAGTATATGCATAAGAATAAGAATAAATATATGACATGCATATTTATAAGTATATGCATATTCATAAGTATATACATATGCATATGAATAAGTACATGCATATGTATATGCATATACATAAGAATAAGTATAGGCATATACGTATGTATAAGTATATACATATGAATTTGCATAAGAATAAGTATATACATAAGATAAATTACTACATATGATTATGCATATGTATATGCATATGCATATACATAAGAATAAGTATATGAAATATGCATATGAATAAGCATATGCATATATATATATATATATATATATATATATATATATATATATATAAGAATAAGTATATGCATAAGGCAAGTAAATACATATGATTATGAATAAGTATATGCATATGCATAAGAATAAGTATATGACATATGCTTACCTATTCAAAATCAGAATTATAAACTTTTATTTTCTTTTTTTCTTTAAAAAAAAAGAAAAAATGAGAGCATACAGTTATTTCTTTGAAACGGGCTTCTGCAACTGATTGGCGAAGGTTGTGAATATTAGGACCCTAATTAGCAATTTTTTCATGGAAATAAGGAACAAGAGAACCACCATACATAGATATAATAGGTGAGTAGAGTGGATACTGAGGGACTAGAGCTAAAATCTATAAAAAAATCTAACTATGAAGAAAAAAATATGAAAAGAACATAATATGAGATATTCTCCCATCTTCTTCCAAAGTTCAAATTTCATGTTTTTCAACCTTTCAAGCAATTTTTACATTCTTTTAGGTTGACTTTTTGGATAGATAAATGACAGATTAAACACAAGAAATAGCAATGTACTTTTATAAATTTGTTTATTATAGTGTTGTATTTTCATTTTATTTTTTTCTACTATAGCTTTATATTGTGAGCAATTTACTAAATTACAGCAAGTCATCCAAATACAAAGGAATGCACGTTGCTATAAATGGATAGAGTTTTCAAAGTATAAATAATATCCTACTAAGAAAAAAAAAAGTAAAAGCAGAATACTATATCTGGTTAGATTTTTATAAGCAGGATGCTTTCATAATAAAAAAAAATTGAAGTACAATGTTATCATAAAATACACATATACATGAAACTACACTACTATTTTTTGACTATACGCCTTAATAGATATTTCTTTATTAAATTTCATGCATTGTAGCTCATATTTTCCTACAAAATCAATCCAAGCATAATTTTCCCGAGGCGTGCAAGAATGATTTTTAATCACTCTAACTTGTGATTCTTTCAAAACAAACTTGTGGTGATTAATGTGATAAATAACAAAAGAGTTTGTTAATTTATTTTTAAAGGTTTGAAAAAAAAAATGATATTTAAGACAATGGAAGTATATTGAAGGTAAAAAGGACAACATATTCCATCACATGGACCACGAATAATTTTTTGAAAAATCTGCATTACTCCTTTACTGGCACCATCAGGAAGATATATGATTTCCAGATCACTTTCACAAATTACAAAATAATCGTTACTTCAAAGATTAAATATGTAAAAATGACGAAAACAAACTTCATAAAATTAAGGGTAAATTTATGAATTATGATTATGGCCTTGGATACCCATCACATCTCAATGAACTCAACAACTTCTTTCCTTATTCCTGGAAAACCATGGGGATCAATATAAGAACCTAAAGAATCAATACGACAATGTTACTCCAAAGAGGCCATAACAACATCCTTAAGGTTTGCATGAGACTCAAATGGCATAAAGTTTGCACCTTTATTCCTTTACATCCCTTAATAACTCCAGATCTGAAAGTATAATCAGCTTGGGACATTCACGACTCATGAATCATGTGTAACATACACGTTATTAACCATGTATAATTGTCGTGTTTTGTTTAAAAGTAATTATTATTATTATATAATATATGAGTTTGAGCATTGAGTTCTAACAAGATAGTTTTATGAGATTGAAGTAAAACTATGTTTAGAATCATTTGGAAAGTGATGGGAAGTCTTATGAGATTCTGATACAAAGTCAACTATCGAAATTAATGAAAATATAAAGTTGTAAATAAATAATATATATATATATATATATATATATATATATATATATATAATGTTATTGGAAGTTGTAGATTATCTCGCTAAAAACATTTAGGCGACAACCTCATCGAAATCCGAGTTATAACAAAAAAGTTTTGCGACAGAACTGACACAATGTCATATGACATAAAAAGTGAGTTTATGATAAACTATTTTTTAGCTTTAGTGATCTAAATGAAAGTTGTGGTAGTCGTTAAACCGATAATTTTCATAAAAAGAACGTCAAAATCTGACTTCATATAAGGAAGTTATGATTTTTCGAAGTTTCAGTATAGCAGTATACAACTAAAAACTCGAAATAAAGATCGAGTGATTTTTAGCCGACACAACCTAAAACAAGAATCGAAGATCTCGTCAATAGTAATACAACGGTAAAAAGACAGACAAAAACGGACGTCTGATGAACAAGTTATGAATTTTTCACGGACTTTTCCTGTCCCGACCCGTTAAAAATATAATATTAAAAATAAAGTCAAAATTAACCGATGGAGTCTAAACGAAAGTTGTAGAGCATAATTTCACCTACACATGGATATAAAGAACGTCAAAAACGGAGTTCGTATGCGAAAGTTATGAAATTTTGAAGTTTATGACACAAATTACGAGGCTCGCCGTAGAAGTATGCCCAGCGTACTACGAAGACACATATTAGCCACCAAGCGCCTTCACATGACGACGCGTTTCCTAACTCAGCCACATCCGAGGCCCGAGTTCCAAACCATTGTCACGTCTCAGACGCCCAACGTACTGAAGTTACATACCGAGGAGTTACGCCCAGTGTAATGCGAGCCCTCAGATACTAAAAATTGAAAGCGAGGTCTTTCGGTTTTAGATTACAAATTTCACTCTTTCACACCTTCTACACTCTCCCAATTTACCCTAGCACCCCCGGAAGCCTAGGAAACATCCCCGACACCCGAAGCAAGCCCCGACGCCCCAAAGACCCGAGAAAATAATATTTTCAAGTTGAAACTCTGCCTGCGCAAGGTCCGGTTGTCAACAAAAATGTTCGGTTTCGTCAAAGAAAGTCATATTTAGAGGCGAAGTGTTGGCCAACTTATCATTTTATCAATTGATTATTTTATGGTGAGTTCAATATATGGACAACTGTATGTTATGTGTTATATATTCAATGTACTTTCCTATGTTATATCTGTTGGATTAGTGTCTAAGCTTGAACTATATTTGGTAAGTATTTGACCCGATTGTGCATGGTCCTTTTGGGTTGCCTTCACCAAAGCAACTTGATAGGATGATTTGTGGAGGAAGAGATTAATTATGATTTATTAATATATTATATGAATAATATATTGAATGAGAAATCATATAGTTTAATTAATATTAGACAAGAATTAATTAAGAAATTAATTATGTGGCTAAAAGAGATTAATTAAACTTGGGGGACCGATATTGTAATTATAAGATAATTGCATTGTGGGCTATGGATTCCTTTTGGGAAGGGGATTGGACGAAATCTCTGGGAAGCCCATATGATTTTCATCCAAGGGCGTTCTAGAAAGGTTTCATGGGTTGCTTAAGGCCTAAGCAGAGAATTAGGGTTTCTCCTGAAACCCTAGCAGCCCACACAAGTATAAATAGACCCCTAGGGCACCAAAAAACGTGGCTAAGCATTCTTGGAGTTCTTTGGACGTTTTTTTGGTGCCTCATTCTCTTCTCCTAAGTCATCCTCTTGCTCTTGGTGTTTGTAAGCTATTAGAGGTGTGACACTTGTGACACTAAGCTTTCATAAGTCAATTACGAGAAGGAATAGATTTTTATTGCTACATAACAATCAAAGGTATGATCTAAACCTTAATTCATATGTTAAATCGTTTATTGTATGCTAGATCTAGGGTTTATGGCTTTGGATGATTATTGCATGTTCATTAAACAAACTAGATCTAAAGCTTTAGGGTTTGCATGTACATCATAGGTATGATGTAGTGCTTAAAACCCATTAGTGGTATCAGAGCCTAGGTCGTTTTCTAGTGAATTGATACAATAGTGAACTGTCAAAGATCAAGAAATCGGAATTTTTTGCTGTCTGGAGCATGAAATCGACGAGTTCTATATGAACTCTACGAGTTGGGTGAACTAGACGAGTTTAGAGCCCAACTCGACGAGTTTACTATTCTGTTGCCGAGATTTTCGATTTTTTGGCCAGATTTTGTTGAGGATAATTGCCAAAACTCGTTTTTGTTGCCTAAATCCGATTTTTTAAGTTTGGAATGGTTATCCTCATCAAAATTGATGGATTTGGTTAAATATGGATAATATAGGATTATTATAAGTCAAATATTTAACCTAGTAACATTGAAATGTTTCAATTTACACCCTTTAGTTTTATAGTTTCAATTTGAACTTAATAGTTTTAGTTTTTGAAATTTAAATAGTTAAACTTAATTGTTTTAAAAAGTTTCAAAACTTGCCCTCAAGTTTTGGAATTTAAATTTTTGATTAAAAGGTATTAATTTTGAAATATTAAATTCTAAAAACCTAATATTTTTTGAAAAGTTTAAACTAGACTCTTATGGTTTTATTAAGTTAATTAAATGTATAATTAAAAGAGAGTTAATAAATCCATAATGATATGATTTATATTTAATTAAATTAAATGTATAATTTTATTAAATTAAACCACCTAGTATTTTAAAAGTGTAAAATACACCCTTATACTATATATAAAATTAAAAGGTCTAATATTATATATGTATGAGTAAAAGGTCAGTCTTACCATTAGTAGGCCTCATTTACGAAGCTGGTCTATAAGTGGTGTTTAAGGAAGCGGCCTGTAAAATGACCGCCATTGTGTATCCATTCTTACCCACCACACTCTTGACTAGTGGAGGGTCGTTAGCCGAACGGGTAGGATAGAACACAACATTCCATTAGAAATATAATGAAATACGAAGTAACTAAATAATTTTTAAAAAATTCCCAAATCTTAGTTACCTTAGGAAAAATGTGGAGTTGGTGCAATTCCATGAAATTACACTTTGTACCCTTGTTGAGACGTTAGTGGAGCGCTTGTGGTTAACCGACACACTAATTGGACTCTAAGCAAAGGTGGCAAAGGATGACTCGATATTTGTCATAGATCAATGGAGCGTGTGTGGTTAACCATCACGTCGATTAGGTGACTGTAACATTGGGGGCACCATGTATATTTGCATGGTTATCCACAACTTGTTTTGTGATCCTCGGCATCCTAGTCACAAACGAAGGGCACACTCAAGATTTAAACATGTCATTGAAAAGTTCAATGAATCTCAAAAGATCTAGGAGTTTCAATTCATTTAAAACTTAATGTTTAATTTTCGTTTTTCATGGTGGAAATTGGTAAATCGTCATTTACGTACCTTCAAATGTTCTGCATTATGGATTACGGCATCCCTCATCCATATTGTAGGATATTGTGTTAGATCCTAGCCTTGATATTTCATTTGGGTGTTATATCAAGGATTCCAATCAACTAAAACTTAAATTTCTCACGTTTTGTAGATGTCAATGTCTGACAACTATGGTCTTCCTGAATCCGTTGGAAAAAGCTTTCCACTTGAAAATGATGTTCCACTATCGGATTATGGAAATGGAAATCATTCTTCACTTCCTCCACTTCCTCCACTTCCTCCGATTATTCTCCCTGACCCACGTGTTTGAAGACTTGAAAAGTTCAAGGTCACTCAAGCCCTATTGGCAATAAAACACGAAGATGGAAAGTCTGTATGTGCTCGTGTCATGGATATGAAGTTGCATATTGATAGATTGGGAATGTTGGGTGTCGATGTCTCAAGGAAGTTGGCTGTTGACTTGGTTCTTCAGTCACTTCCCAATTCATATGGTAAGTTCGTTAGAGAGTACTATATGATAGAACACGACGTGACCTTCATTGATTTGACTTATATGCTTATTGTTGTTGAATCAACACTGATTTGGCGCACTGGTCGAGAAAATTTTTCTGGTAAATCAATATCCTAACCTTGTATGGGAGATGGCAACATTGGAAGTCCAGAAAAGTTTTCTCTTCGCAAGAGAAAGGATGAGTCTGAGATAGTCTCGTGTAACACTCTAGAAGAATCCATTTGTTTCTACTGTCAAAAGAAGGGGCATTGGTTACGAAGCTGCCCTGACTACCTGAGAGATCTAAGAGATGGGAGTGTCAAGATGTATGACTTTACTTTAGGTAAAATCCACTATCTAACTCTATTAAGTTTTCTATTTTAGATTCTTAATACATGATGTGATAAGATTTCATTTTAATGTGTTCTAGATCGAAGAAAATAGAGGAAGCTTAAAGGAAGAAGTGAGCTGAGTCTGATCGCGAATAAATGGATTTTGATCGCATAATTCAATGATTGGATTTTTGAGCTGCTGCTTAGAGTTATGATAAATTGTTTAGGAATATGTGATAGCATAGTTTTCATTCGCATTGTAAGGATATATTTTTCCGTAAAAAAATAAATTTTGATTTTGTCTTATTTATATTTCCTTGCAATGGCAATTGTGAAAATTGATCTCTGTGTGTTTCTATTACAAGCAATATTAAATGGATGTGATTCTTAGCTATGTTATTTATGGTAATGTCGTAATTAAGGAAAGATTCCCATCGCTCAAGTTTCAATTGGACAGAAGCTTGGAATCATATGATTTGAATGATGCGATGTATGGAAATCTTGGTACTTCGAAATTTAAGGCTAATTCCTTGACAAAGAGTCAAGTGATGGACTAGGAGATCGAGTTCACAATGTTGTGTACTGGTCCAGTCCACCATAAATAACAATAACATTATTCGTCATGATTTACTAAAAGTCTAGTAAATGTGGTTATACTTACAAGATTAAGTGTAATTCTGAATCATTGAAAAGTTTCAATGAATGGCAAAACGAATAAGTAGAGTCAATGAAGGCAGAAAGATAAAAAGTTTCTCCAATTTGAGAAGAAAGGAGAGTACTTTTGTATCATGTTTTATGATCGTCTTGGTAATCGTAGGAACCATATTACAATTCATTCTCTAAGGACACCTTAGTGCACTAGTTTGGCTAAGAAGAGGAATCGAGAATTGTTGTAGTGGTTAATTCAATAATATGTATCGTACTTCGTTCCAAAAACAAGTCTTAGAGTCATACTCCAAGATTGTGACTCGAGTGACATAATCTTAAGTAGGAATGTTCTTACACTTACACATTTTGGTAAGTTGTGATGTTTTGAATAAGACAAAGACCAACTAGTACCAAATTGTGTGTAGGTTTTGTCTTGATATAGACACACACTAACTCCTGAATATTTGTTTTGTCAAGAGATGTTTCTTGATAAGAGAATTTAATATGTCAAGAGGTCAATGGGAGTTTAAAGATCTAGAAAAGTTTCAAGAACTAATCGAGAGTAAGCCTGTAGTTAATTACTAGCACACGACTTGAGGTTTCTAACCTATCGTGTTGACATATTCTTGTTTCTGTGCCATTCTAGTTTGGTCAACTATGCATGTGAGTTCTATGAGTTCTCAATAGGTTGCATGGGGGCAAGGAACTTTAATCAACGGAAAGTACATTGAAAGGTAGGGTGAGCTTCTCAATAACTTGGAAGCAATGGTAGGACCCTTGATGGCAAGAAATTAAGAATGGACAAGTTCGATCTATAAGAGTTTGGATTTTCCCCAATTATTGTCTTATGATTATGGTTATGAAAAATTCACATGGATAGGAACACATACACCACAAAATCTGAGTGTCATAAGGTTTCTCTCCTTCATGAAAATTATTATGAGGAAACGCTTTCACTAAGAGGGATTTTGAAGATAGCATTATGTAATTTGCATTTCTCAAATTCGATTATGATTACGTCATCCCTCTTCATAGTTCGAATTGTGGGAAATGGCAAATGGGTCTGAACATTTTAGACTTAGTAATATAAGTTCTGAATTAGTTTAGACACACATATGAACTATAGATACAAGCCTACACAAACATAGAACATAAAATAAACTATGGAGATTAATTGAATGACAAACATCCAACCTTGAGAATTTGGGATCCGTACTTATCAAAATGGCTCTCTTAGGTTGATCATGCACACAAAACGATGATGGAAAACCGATGTTCAAAGGTGATTATATTGACTCCAATTTAGATGTTATAAAGACATAGGAATTCAAGCTTTGTTTGACAACAAGCCAATTTGTAGAAATATTATTTATGATTCCATAGTTTTGAATTCTCATAATTGGATTACTAATTGAGCTATTCTCGTAATTGGGTTAATAATTGAGCTTCTAAACAAATGTTAATTGGAATGTTTGGTTACAAACTCCTTTGTAATTAACTCTTTTGTTTATGTTATAGTTTCTTTCTATAACATTTTAAATATCTATGAATTGTTACCTGTTAATAAAAGGTCGTACTTATCACCTTTATTGAACCAACTCTATGTTACTATGACGCTCTGTTCCGAATTGACTCCTAGTCTGAGGTGGTGGCTCGAAGGTCAGTCATTATAAGATCTAGCTCCTTTTGGGTGCGGGTGATGTATTAGAAGTGATCCGGGTGTTCGGTTCATGTTTTGGAGCCTAAGGGTATTTCGGTAAAATGGCAGTTTGGGTTGTTGTGGAAAATGAACTTTTTTTCGGAAGGTATATAGGAAGATATGAGTTGATAGAAGTGTAGGGCCTCTCGTTACCTTTTCGTGGATATAAGGTCCTTCGGAAACGAACTTAGAATGAAGGAATTATGATGATTTGAAGTTATTGACATTAATGGTCCCTTAATGGGAAAAGTTGGCAAGAAGACCCATGCATGCAAATAAGAGGTGCGTGGGTATGCCCAGCGTAATCTGGGTTACGCCCAGCGTAATAGGGTGCATGGTCGCGGGTGCGCGGATGCGTACGCCCAACGTACGCTCAGTTTTCTTAAAAACCCTAATTTGAGGTTGTGACACTATAAAAGGAACATTATGCTTAAAGGGGCCAGCCCCATATCATCCTTAGGCAGTCTTCACGAAACCCTAACCCTCCTTGAGTGTTATTGAAGCTTTGGTGGCCATTAAGTGATTATTTGGGTGTTGTAAAGCTATTTCAAAACAAGAGAAAAGATTAGCAAGGTGGTGGATCGAAAGGAAAGTTGTAGATCTGAGATTTTGGTTCCATTTCGGACCATTGTGAGGTATCAAGTCTGAAACTTTCCTTAAGTATGCTTAGATCTATGTTAATGGAAGTTTTGGGTATTTTGGTTCCAAGATTTGACCTTTATGTCACAACTCGCCTTCTAGGTCCAGGGTTGCCACCCTTAGTGTCATATGAGTCCCATAAGCAGTAAAGTTTCAACCTTTAGGACTCATTTGTGTCCATGCATGAGATCTAGCCCTTGGAATGAAAGCATGTTGTCACCTTTTTGAGTTTGGGCTTGTTTGGTGGATTGCAAGTCACCAAGTTAGTGACTTTATGGTTTAAGACATCAGTAAGGACCTGAATCTGAGTTGGTAGCCTCTGGAGTGGAGTATCAAGCACTAATGGAAAAGTGTCTTAACAGAAGGATTACGATGAGCGTACGTGTAGGTACGCCCGACATACTCACTAGCAGGCCAGTACGCCCAGTGCACTCAGCATAGTTGGGCTTTGTGCATATTGGGCCTCAGTGTGGGTTGTGTTTTGTATTTTGGGCCTTTAGGCCATAGTGGGCCGTCAGGAGTCAGTTAATATGGGCCAAGGAAAATATAATTAGGTTTAGGGTAAGGCCCATTAAGGGATTGGACCCAATGTATCAAATTAGGCCATTAGTGGGCTACTAGTGGGCTTGGGAAGCTTACCTAGTATTGGGCCAATTCTTGGACTAGGTTGTTGTGGGGCTTCGTGGGCCATTTGGAGTCAGGATTGTTGACTAAGGAGAATATTGAGCTTTAGTATAAGGTCCATTAGAAAGGTTTGGGCCTAATTTGGAAAATTGGGCCATTGATGGTTTTATGGACATTATAATGTTGGGCTTTGTTTTGGGTTCGGGCCTTAGTTTTGGATCATATTGGGCCAGGGGTAAAATGGTCATTTTACCCCATGCATGGATTAAGGATTATGGTATGGGACCCAATTGCTAATTAGGTATATTGATTGGTAGTGACAGTTTGGGTAGCTGGTGGGGCAGCAACTAAGGATTTCTTCAGGAAGCTTCTGCATTCGAGGTGAGTCTTCTCACCATACCCATGGGTCTAAGACACCAAGGTCGGCGCATTATGTGATAATGGTACATGTGTTAGTCATTTTGTGATTTGATACGCTATGTGATTGTGTATTATTGCATGGAAGACCCGGGGGGGGGGGGGGGAGCCCGTGGCATTGGATGTAAAACCATGTGGGGTAGCCCATGGCATTCCTAGGTAAAGACCATGTGGGGTAGCCCATGTCACAATGGTGTAAGACCCTGGGGGAGCCCACGACATCCTTACAGGTTTATTTGTGTTATGTGTAGATATTTTTGTGATATATGATATGTTTATGTGATATATGTTATGCTAGTTGTCTTTGTGATACTTGCATGGAAGATCCCCCCGGGGGGGGGGGGGGGAGCCCGTGGCAATTAGATATAAGACCATGTGGGGTAGCCCATGGCATTCTCAGGTTAAGACCATGTGGGGTATCCCATGACACAATGGTGTAAGATCCTGGGGGGAGCCCACGACATCCTTACAGGTTTTTGTATGCATGACTTATGTATTATATGTAGCTTTTATAGCTAGTAGGAAATGTGATACAGGTAGCTGGTATTGCATCATTATATGTGATATGTGTTTTGTGTGTATGGTATGCTCTGGGAAACTCACTAAGCTTCGTGCTTACAGGTTTTGTTTATGGTTTCAGGTATCATTGTTTTGGAAAGGAAGGGTTCGGATTGATCGCAGTGCACACACCTATGACTTCCGCAGTGAATGATTTTGGGATGAACTCTGATAAATGTTTTACTTAATGATGATTTGAATTGTTTAGAATAAAGGGTATCAATGTTTTAGCTATACTAAAAATGAAATTTTTACCCTTGATTTTTTGGTCATTACAGTTATCAAAGCAAGCCAACCTTTAAAAAATGACAAAGATCTTTGCTTTGATAAGACAAAGGTGAAAGAGTTGTAACAATGTATATCACAAGGACCAACATCATTTTCTTAATTCTTAGAGTTACAAAGTTCCCAAATAAAAACCAAAATCATCAAAAAAAACCAAATTAGCATTTATCAAGTTTCAACCAAGAAGCACGAAAGTGAAGTCAACCCAGTATCTTCACATTTCTATTCTAAATATGAATACACCACTATTTCCATAAACTTATGTGTACTAGTACATGAACCTCATAATACACTCTTCAAATGACAAACCATGTCAACTGCCAATTATAAATCCTCCTTTGCACCATGTGCTACACAAAAACATTATGATACGAAGAATATAAGTATCAACATTAGATATTAAAAAAACATTATAATGCAAGGGCGTAGAGTTATGTATAATGTTAAATATTACTATAGACTTATACAAACTAAAATGCAATAAAAATCTATAAACTTATAAAGCAATCATGAAAAGATGAATAGTTAACAATAGAGACAATATTTGAGATACATAATTTTTGATTAAGAGACAACATTTGGTTCATGCAAGCCGGTTAACTAAAAGTTAACTAGAAGTTGACAACTATCTTACAAGGGCAATTTTGTCATTATCTCTAGTATAGTATTATGATAAATGGGAAGCCGGTAATGCTGAGCTGGAAACATTAGGTAAGCCGGTAAATATACACTGGCTCGTGTCAGTCAGCATCACATTTAATATTATTTCCATTTTTACCCTTTTACAAAATAAGCATCAAGGTCCCATATGTGGCCCCTCCTTCGACCTCTCTTCCGTGACACAAAGTGTGCCTGATCTATATATGGGTTCCTCTAGCTCTCTCATTTCTTCAACTTCAATCTCAACTAACTAAGATCTTATTTTAGTGCTTCAACAGAGATTTTTAATTCAGTTTTTGTTCTCTGGCATCGCGTTGTGTTTAGATCTTTTGATTTCCAAGAAGAATTTGAAAAGAAAAAAGATGGTGGGTATATTGGTTGCTCGCAGTGGTCGGCAGTTGCAGCGTTACAACAAAGGTCAACGTATTGTTGTTGGGTTAGTCTCTGTTCTTGAATCTATTCGTCTTCAATTTAGGTTATCTGTTATGGGTGGATCAAAACATTTATAATTCGAGATGGGTTTTACCTAATTTCATAATCGGGTGAAACATCAATTTTGGGGATTTTTACGTTATAACCCAAGTTGTTTGAAATCCGGAGTGCTGATCTTAATCTCCTTTAACAAATTTGTTACTTGTTTTTCAATAACGGAAATTATTTTCTAATAATTTATGTGGTAAACGTTGTGCAGATGCATACCTTACAGATTGAAAGGTGGTATGAAAGCATCAAGCAAGAATATAGAAGATGCACTCGAGGTGCTTGTGATAAGTACTCAAAGAAAAGGCAAAGGAGTGTTGTTCCCTAAGGTAAATTATTAATTTTCGATCTTAAATTCTTTTCATATGAATCTTTCTTCTCGAATTACATATCACTAACAAATGGTCAACTCTTTAACAGGGAGGTTGGGAATTGGATGAATCGATCCAAGATGCTGCCCGAAGAGAAACAATGGAAGAAGCCGGAGTATTAGGAACTGTTGAGGTTTGTTCTTTTCTTCATAATTTCTCATGTCAATAATGTATCAAAATACATGAAATAAGTCAATAACCCCTCAATGATCAAGCAACTTAAAATCAATCTTCTTCTTTTGAATTTCTTGTAGAGTGAATTGGGTAAATGGTGCTTCAAGAGCAAAGGCAATGATGCATTGTATGAAGGGCACATGTTCCCTTTACTTGTGAAGGAACAACTCGATCTATGGCCTGAGAAAGACATACGCCAAAGATATTGGGTATGTTTTAAAACTCAAAAAGATTTCAACTTTTGATTCAATTACAAAAGCTTTCGCTAACAAATCTCTTAATTATTATATAGGTGAGTGTATCTAAAGTTAAAGAACAATGCCCATATGTTTGGATGAAAGAAGCACTAGACATGCTAGTGACAAGACTCAAGTCAACTCCACTCAAGATGGAGGATTTGAGTTATTGATTAAAGCACCCTGACTTAAATTTGTAAATAGAAAGATAATTGAAGATGAAGTGCTTTAAAGTGATTAAAGATTAAAGATTGCACTTTTTGATCAAAAGATGGACTTAATCGAAGGTGAAAAAGCTTTTGGTTATAATCACAAGCACTTGCAGTTCAAGAAACCGAAGAAGATGAAACAAATAATCAAAAGCCAGGAATGGAATGTGTAATTCCCACAACTTGTGTTTCAATTCTTCCTTTTTTTCATAGCCTTGAAGCCACCGGTGAGGTTATGGTTTTATGGGACACAAGTCGCGGGAATTGCTTGGACACAAGACGGAATCCACTGTTCCGAACCTTTTCTTTTTTCGGGAATTCTTGTTACCCTGGAATGGAATTGCTCAGTTGAATTTTTTTTACATGGGTGTGTACACCATGGTTCATCATCAATTGAAAGGTTCCTTCAATGGCAAATGGAATTAGACAATTAGTTGTCATGTTGTATTGTTTTCTTGGTTGTTTCCTGTGGATGTATGTAGGTTGGTTCTTATTGTAAAATCAAGGTTTCCAAGAAATTAAGCACAACTAAGTAGGGTTAGTTGTGTTAGCCATGTATATGAACTTATGTTATCAATGAATTTAGATGGCTTGACAATTGTTAGTTCAAGTTTTCTTTAAGACATAATTATGAGTTTCATTGTCGTTATTGAAAGAGGCTTGATTCGTTTGAGCAGGAAATCATATGATATGATTATATGCATTAATGATTAAAGTAGTGATTTTGTGTTTGTTATCCTATTCTTGTAAATGCGTGTAAGACGGAAATAATAAGACGTAAATAATTAAACAATCACAAAAAGTGGAAATGAAGCCAATATCTCAATAAGTAGACTCATTGGTGGACACGGATGCAAAATATTTGAATAGGGGTGGGCACTAAAAAAAAAAAAGTAGTGACATTTAAAATATTTGAATAGTAGTGGCACTAAAAAAAAAATAGGGACATTCATATTTGGAAGATGTTGCACCTAATACAAATAACTAAATAAATAAAAAGGGTTGAATTGGAGTAGTAGCCAGGACCCCCGGGCACTACATAGGTCCGCTAATGAGTAGACTACCGGTATATTTATTTACTATCTTGATTCTAAGTCCTTGCACTTTAGTCTCACATATGATGCATGTCCTTGGTAAGATAAAACTCATTTTAAGTTTAACGCTATGCAATCTTTTGGCTTAATTGCTTAATTCTCGGGTGTCATATCATGCTTTGTACCATCGGTAGTGATCAAATCCTCCATTCTAATTGCAGTCACCGGTTGTCGATTATAAACATGTATGAACCAACATAATATTCTTTCTATCAAATTCTCGACGATCGAAGCTACTCTTAACGAATTTCTAATTGTGTTTTATGAAATTCTATCTATACTACATGACCATCACAACATTCTCATTTCCGCGACTTTCATCTTCCTCCCATGCTCTTCATAACCAACCAACATTTATATACACACAACAAATCCAACCTTAAAAAACACTTTGTATAACTTTCCTTGTAAGTTTCCACAAGACATTTATGTCACATAGAACTCATGTGGCTTCCCTCCACTTTATGCATGTCGCCCTTTATGCAGTAGGTAACGTTATCAACACCCCTCCTTATGGATCATAGATCCTAGGCGCTTGAAACTTTCCTTTTGGTGTAGAAATCAGTCATAAATACAAATTTAATGTAATTAACCATTTTCGCTTCATCATTGAAATTTCACCATAGATAATTTGTCTTGATTGTGCTAATATGTAGTCACTTTTCATCTAATGATGCATTCTAGGGTTCTAACCTAATATTTAGCTCAATCATAGTCTTTTCTATCAAAACAATGTCATCATCAGAAGAAGAAGAAGAAAAAAAAAAAAAAAAAAAAAAAAAAAAAACCCTAATACCACTCCTATAATCACAGGAGAAAACCCGTTCACAATCTGTGCTAGTATCCTTAAGCGAATCGCATGAGAAATCTCATTCATAATTAAAGTGAATATGTAAAGGCTAAATGCTTATCCTTGATGTAACCCAATTTCCACAAAAAAAAAAAAAAAAAAAAAAAAAAAAAAAAAAAAAAAAAGATAATGGGTCATCAACAACAATACAATTTTAGGTAGTAGACCAACAATACATATCAGGTATAGTCCTAACATAACTCCATGATACCCTTCCAACTTTCGGGGTACTCTAGATGGTGTCTCGTTGTACGCTATAATGCGTCTCTCCGGGTTAAAAAACACCACGTGGAGATCTTATATTCTTTATTAATATTTCTCTATAAGACATGGATGCGAAGAGTCATTGACCTCTAGGCATGAAAATGAATTGTTGTTTTTTAATATTTTGTTGTTTCACACTTTAACATAGCCTCCAACAATTCCTGACAATGTTTCATGGTATGACCAAGTAGTTTAACACCTTTATAGTTGTCGCTACTACCTCATTTGTTCTTATAATATGTATTACAATACTATATATCAACTCCACTAACATCTCGTTTGACTTTAAGATAATGTCGAAGAGGTTCGTCAGTTACCACGCTCCCTCCTGACCAAGCACATCCACATAGTGATAGGGATTTGGTTTGGACCATCGGATTTCCTTGGACCCCGCCAGGGGCTGCCGCCCCTTGGACCCCGCTCCCAGGGGCGCTGCCCCCGGACCCCCGTTCGTTCAGGGGCTTCGCCCCTAAATGACAGTGTACTTTGAAACTTGATCAAACTTAAACAAGTGTGTACTCCACACTTTCCTTTCTTGTTTAATATTTATCAAGATCATTTTTGGTCAACACAAAGTAATCTCATTACACTTAAATAACATTGATGATCAAAATCACCAACATTGTTGCATGTTTTTTTTTATTGTTGTCAGCTCCAACAGCAACCCATTCATAGCCGATGCACCTCACAACAGCCCCGACATCATTAGGACCATCCCACCAGGGGTCGTTCAAGCTTCACTAGTGTGGGTCAATTATATGTTGTTTTCTTTGGAATAGGTAAAATGTTTGTAGTCTTTTTCCACATCTATATATGAAGATGCGGATCAAAAGTCTATAGTATGTAAAAAATGGTTGTTTGATTTTTAAAGTCTATAGGTTGCATAAATGATATTAAACTATATTGATCATTGATTATACTAAATAAACAAACCAGATATGCATATACCTATTAACCATATTGATTTCTAGATGATAGTAAAAGACGGTTGCAGGTGCGGTGGTGGCGAAGGTGGAAACATCATGGTGCAGGCGGTGGCGATGGAGGTAGTGCTGGCGACCGAGGTGGTAGTGGTGGTGGTGGTGTCGTCGACAGCGATGTCATCAAAGTTAGTGACATGGAAAATAAACATCAGATTAATGTTAGAACTTAGAATCTAAAATATATTTTTTTTAAATCAGAAACTACTTTTTTGTCTTCTAGAAAAAGAGGTCATGGAGACAATTTTGTATCTACGGTCTTATAAAAAAAACAATATTTTATTTTGATGTTTGCCCGGCCAAATAAATAAAAGGTCATGTAGCCTTTTCTTAAAAAAACAAACATATTATTGTTTTCTAAGACCTACACGATCAAATACAAAAGTATATTGAAACATAATATTAAATCTAAGACAAATTTGTTTCTCTATGCGACCATGCCTAAATGACGTTTCTTTAATTTTGTATTCAACACTAAAAAATCGTTTTGATTGTCTCTTATGTTTAGCATTTTCTAGAACAACGGTTGCATAATCAAAGAATAATACTATAATGTCTAAGAGATGATCAAGTTGACATGACAACTTGATATTTTAATCATAAAATAAAGTCTATGGTTCTAGAATATGTGATATTAGCATTTCTTATTACGCACATATATAGATAAACTTGTTTCAAAACCAAACATCACAATTAATAAACAAATGGAAAAATATTATTTGGCCAAGGATGCATGGTGGGGTGGTAGGGGCCATTTACAAAATATGAGGTCATAATAACCAATTACCACAGTCGTCCTTGATAGGAACTGGTCGTCCATGATAACATGATCGACTGCCATTTACTTTCTACCGATATTTATGGCCGTTCATTCATTTCATCCAGATCAGCCTTATACGTTAAAACGCTTGTCATCTAGTATTGTGTTTTAATAACTGTTTGAAAGAGTTAAGATATTCTAATGTTGATTATACTTTTATTTTCAGAAATACCACTTTGTTTTACTCGCTGAACTTTGAAATTTAACCTTCTTTGAATAAGAAAGATATTGAAAAGGAAATAGAGAGAGAATTTACAATATTTCATTGAACTGAAAAACTACTCTATACATGCTACTGATCTATCTATATATAAAGGTAACTGCTGATCAAATTGAGAAGCAATAAGATTTTGGTGATAACATTATACCTAGTTTAGATCTTGTAGGTAAAAAACTAGATGAATGTATTAAATATTCCAGTTAGTTATTTATAGTTTACCGTGGTTAGAAATTAGTTAGTGGTAACATTTCTACTTCTTTCTTACTTGTTAATAGAATGAGACTTATATAACTTTCTCTTGTAAAATGAAGATGAATGACAATGAGTTTAGTATGTTCATGAAAAATTGGTTTCTTGTAATATGAGAGATGGTTGGTTGTTAACTTGTTATAATGTAAAGTGACGTGTGTTAAGTCAGGAACGATTATTTTTTCCAGCAACTACAACTATGTTAATTCAGAAGGCGCTTGAGCCATAGCTTTGTCCAATACTCTATATTAAGATTTGACATTTTTTTTCTTTCTATGTCTTTATGTGGTCCATACATTTTGAAAGATGTGTCTATGTTGTGTCCATATATTCTACAAAGGTCACATTATTGATCTTCTACGATCAGTTGGTAAACATATGTGACATAACCGTTGGGAATTACATGCGATATTAATGTATAGACACAAAGTTTTACAAAGTGAACCCTATATTATTTGATACAAGAGAAATCTTAGAAAAAGTATCAATATTTTGGTGCAGTTTATAAAAAAATATTAAATTTTATTTTGTTAATAAAATAGTCCTAATTACGGATAAAAAAAAATCAAATCAGCCATTTTTACCGGTAAAAATATTTTTTTACCCGGCTACTTGCAAAAAAGTTTCATTATTTGATCCAATTTATGAAAAATCCCAATTTTTTTTACTTGCACCCTGTTACCATTTTCACTAAAAATCTAGAATTTTTTTCATTAAAATTAAGAATAAGAATAAACGTCATTAAGCTCTATAAAACTAAGGATCAAAATCTTTTATAACCAATTATTTACCACATAATAATGATGTTTGTATCATTTTGAACTCATCAATTTTCATATAATCTATCTCCCATACAAACTTATGTTACAAGTATTATAAAATATTTAAATTATATGTTGAATATCTTATTAAAATCTATCTAAAAGTAGGTTAAAAAGAAAACCATATGTTATGTTCATATTATAGTAAACCATTGACTAATGACAAACCAATCAATACAATAGTATGTTAGGTGAGGTTATAGAATTCTAGAGAAGAATATGATTTTTATCCTTAAATCTTAAACAACTTCATTTTATGTATTCATGTATCAAACCAAAAGTAATCATAGAAGTGAATCTATAAAAGAACAAACCCTGCATTTCTTATGGTCTTGGTGTCATAAAGCTCCAAAATTTACATTTATATATTGACATGTGAAGTAATTCATGCATCCATGTAAGAATTGTTCATACATGCTTAAGATTTAAGGATAGAACTCATATTTTTCTCTAGAATCCGTAAAGACATACCTAACATAATATTGTATTGATTGATTTATCATTAATCAATGGTTTCTTATATGAACATAATAATTTATTTTCTTTTAATTTACTTTTAGGTAGATTGTAATAAGTTTTTCAACACATAATTTGAATATTTTATAATACTTATAACATAAATTTGTATGGAAAATAGATTATATGAACAATGATGAGTTCAAAATGACGCTAACATCATTATTTTGTGGTAAATAATTGGTTATAGAGGATTTTGATCCTTAGTTTTAAAGAGTTTAATGACGTTTATTCCTATTCATAATGTCAACCAAGAAATTTCCAGATTTTTAGTGAAAGGGAAAAAGAGCTGAAATAATATATATATATATATATATATATATATATATATATATATATATATATATATATATACACACACACACACACACACACACATATATATATATATATATATATATATATATATACATACACAAACACACACACACACACACACATATATATATATATATATATATATATATATATATATATATATATACACTATGTTATAACCTGTAGAAATCACGGTCAATATATTTAAAATTATTATATATAAATTATATTTAAAACCAAGTCATGTTGAAAAAATAAAATCAAATAGATAACAAAAAACATACACGGGTTAATTATTGATAGTTTAACTAATTTATCTTGTTAGTTAAGTAATTATCACTCGAATAGAATATCTTGTTCTCTAATGATTAACCAACAGGCTAAACATTCTTAGCCTTTTGAAAATGAAGATTCTTATTGTGAGTTTTGGATCAAAATACATGTTCTCCAAGAACCTATTTCTTGTTTCATATGCATCCTACTTAATGAGATAAACATTGTTGTCTTTTGGTTTTGAACAAAAATCATAAGGTTATAAGGATTTTGTAAATTACTAAATACACAAAAATAATGTAAAATGTTAAAGGCAAACTCTTAACTCGTGTTATATTACCAGGCTTATAGTGGAACAAATGGTATTATCATGATCTTTATTTAGTGATACAAGTAGTGGCTGTCCAGGCATAAATCTCATGTTGTGAAATCTAATTAAAATTCAAATCAATTAGCAAAAATAATGAAAGAAAACCAATGTGCGTGGAAGAAATAACATATTTATGTATATATGACATCATTGTTTAAATTGCAGATATAGTGTAAGTGTCAACTAAAGAGCAAAGATGAAATTTGTCTTCTAAAGATCACTTATAGATCTATAATAAGCAATAAAAATACACAAAATTAGTGGGTAGCATTACATTGAGCACCTGGTGTACAAAGTTTGCTAGGCTACTTTCACATACGCCAATCTTTATTCTGCTAATTATAAAACATCATAAAAAGATCCAATTTCAAAATAATAATAATAATAACCCACAAACCATTATGAATATAAAAACAATATAATTGAGAAAAAAATGTGTACCCATTATGATAGAAAATAATCTTTCCATTGCAGATATAAGTTATGGTTTAACAACTCAAATTCCATGGGAAAACCTTTAAGTCTATGCCCAGAGAACAAAAAAAAGTTTTGTTAAAATTTATGGGTATCGAATGACACAATATAAATAGCAAGATTAAGAATCTCAGTAAAATTGAGAGAATATACAAAGATAATTGCACTGCCTGATTTCATGGGATGTATTTGCTACTTTCCATTTTTATGATAGAGTGAATAAAGGGGAGATAAGTTTGAACGCATCTTCTAATGGAATGGCACAATTAAACTCCTGATTTTCTGGAACGAAAATAAAAAGAATGAATAATAGGGAAATTAAATTAATGTTTTATGAGATACGGAGGAAGAGCAAATGGAGTTTATAGAGCAAAAAACACACGTACACACATAAAGACTGTAGAGAGAGAGATCACATTTATGTTTTCTAACTTTATTTTGAGCAAACTAAACCAAAAAAAGTAAACAATAATTAAAGAACTTTAATAACCTTGACATTCTTACCTTCTTAAATCAAGTTTATGTGGGATTGAGGGTGACTTCAAAACCATCATAGAACCTATCACTATATATCCATCGTTTTCTTGAAAAAACACAAATGACTGTTGCAAAAGAATAAATAAAAAAAATGAAAAAAAAAAGAACCAAATGAGAAGTGATACAAGGCTTTTGATGAACCCTAAAATAAATCGACCGGGTGTTGTTTGAGCAACAGGTAACGAATCATGTAGGAGGCAAAAGGTACATGCAAGGAAGGAGGAAGCGTGCAGAAGGATTAAAAATGAAACTAAAAACCTTTGGTTGGGGAGATATACAGAAATGGAGGATATAAAGATTGAAGAGTAGAGAAAAACGTTACTCTAGCTTTGTTTGAATTCATTTGCACAGTAACATTCATATACATTGGTGATAAGCGGAACAATTAGAAATTAGGATTCCTGATTTTTTGCCTGCCTAACATAAATGAAATTCAAATTTCTTAGCTGATTTATCGTGATATCATATTATTGATCCACAGAGAGGGTGAAAATGAGCTGGAAATAGAAATTTAGGGAGCATATGAGAATGACATGTGGCAGTCAATGGGTTTAGAAAAATGACATGTGATAGTTTAGGAGTCTTTTATTAGGATTAAGATTAAGATATGAGAGATTTGTTCATAAAATAATAGAAATTTTTTGGAGGTAACCAGGTAAAAATTAATTTACCTATAAAAAAAAAGACTTATTTGAATTTTTTTTATCTGGTAATTGATTTCTCTTTTTAAAAAAAAAATTTAAGACTTTTCATAAACTGAACCAAAATATTGAGACTTTTCTATAGATTTCCGATAAATAAAGAAACAAACTATACAATACAATAATGTAAATAAAGAAACAAACTATACAATACAATAATATGCTAACAATTTCAACCAATTTGAAAGTTCATATCAAGCTAACTTAGTTGAAGCAGAATGAAGATAACTGTAGTGGATAGGTATGAAAATATAACTACAACATTGATCATTCTTTTTAGATAAGGTAATTTTAAAAAAATATGGCAGCAAAGTGAAGTATTTATCTATTGTGCCTACTTTGTTTGTTTCATTTTACATGTTTTTTTGGACATTCCATAGATATATGATTATCATACGATTAGGTCATCAAAGTTTGTCAAAGATCTAAAAAAGGTCGCCCAAAAATTAAATCGGTATGATTTGTACAAATTGTGGGAAAATAACAAAAATATCCTTGGCTAAATTTAATCTTGATTAAAACATAAAAATAAAATTTTTGGTCCGTGTTAACTGATTGAGTAACTTTTTAAATGACACTAATATTAAAATAAAGTGGCATCCGTTGATATTTCTATAGTTGGGTAACCTTTTTTTTTCTTTTTTAAGAATCTTTTTGACAAACTTCAATTGTCTCCTTATGTATTAACCTACTTCAGCTGTCTTCTAAATACTTAGTTAAGTGGTTACATTTATATACCAAAGACATCATAGCAACATGTTGCTTTTGGTTTGGTGTTTTGCAATCACTTGTTCTACATTCTCGATTGAATAAACATCTCCACGTCTTCTCCGTTTGATAAATATTTGGTTGACAATTTCGATTCATTTAGTTTCCATATTTGTTTGTTTGGTCTGGTTTATTTCATTTGGTTTTGGTTTACTTCATTTGGTTATGGAACACTAAGGTACCTTTTGATATGTGAGACTAGACATTACTGAGCAGAAAATTCCAATTTCGTCTGCTAGCTAAAGGATCGTCGTTAAATTTTTAAAACTTACACGAGATTCCAAAACAAAGTTGCTATCTTTTACAATAAAGTAAATGAATTAACGAATTATGAATCAGTAATGACTTTTTAAACAATAAGGATAAGGTTTAAAAATCACTACCCGATAAAATTGCATAACTAACCCAAAAAAGGTGATGCGACTATAATAGTGTCTAGAAACAAAATTAAGTGTAATTATAAATTCACCTTAATCATATTAAAGTTACTATATTCTATAACTTTTTTTCTAGATTTAGCAGGTACAAGTCGATTTAAGGTTCGAAACAAAATAAAAAACAAAGTATTTAGAAAAAATACCGTCAAAAATAATGTATGAAATAATAACATAAATGAAACAGATATAAAACTTACTATAGGAAAGAAAATCAATGGAAGCTTGAATTAATTAGTAATCTAACGGAATATCTATTAAGCACAAAAGGGAAAGTACTCTCACATACGACTGTAAACGAACCGAATGAATACGAACGTGTGTTTGCTCATGTTCGTTCGTTTAAGTTAACCGAACAAATAAACTAACACGAACAGATAAACGAACGCGTTTTCTTGTTCATGTTCGTTCGTTTAACAAATTACATTGTTCATGTTCGTTCGTTTAACAAATTTTCGTTCGTTTATGTTCGTGAACATGCTAAACGAACATAAACGATCAAAGATAAACAAACATAACTGAACATATATAAACATAAATAAACATATAATATTGTGACATCCTCTAATTTTCAGGACCAATTAAAACTTTTTTATATGCTTTTAAAATCATTTATTTATTTTTGTAGAAACATCCTACTACAAAAGATCATCTTGATTATAAATGTTTGTTTTCAAAATGTTAAAACCCTAAAAATGTCATAATCAATATCGATACATAAGTTATAACGTAAAGACCTAATGGTCATGAATACTATTGCAGATTGGGTTCCAATACTTGGGTTGATAGATCCCCAAACTGTCAACACCAAAACAACACCCAATTAATAATTGAGTTCCAATACATAACCATTAGCCCTGTTGAAAATACCCGATACCCGAATTACCCGCCCGATTTTTTCGGGTATCGAGTATCGGGTAAATTTTTCCGGGTAATCGGGTTACCCGATTTTTTCGGGTCGGGTAAAGGGTACATTTTTTGGGCTTCGGGTATACCTGAATTACCCAAATTATTTTAAAAATTCTTTTTTTTTTGTAGAGCTTATACTATATAACAGGTATTTGATTACGTTTAAACTAACTATCAATATTGTAAAACATAAATATATTTATTATGACAATACGACACTAACAATATTAAAAGTAATTTATTATATATCATCACGTTCTTTAAAACTGAATTGTTTCTAGATTATAGTTTTTATTGCAACTAACAAACTCATTATCTTGACGAAACTTCAGAACATGGCAAAACTTATGGCTACATTTATCTTAAACATTCTAAACTTTTAAATTAAGATCTTTAGGTATTTGTTTCTTTAACATCTTATTAGATTAGATTAAGTTGTTAAAAATTTACTTGATATCTCATGTATTATTGACTAAAAAATCTCAATGTTCAAAGTTTTAATAACTTCGTTTATGTCTCGTTTGTTTATATAAACAAGACTAATAAAGCACGACGTATTTATTTCATTCAATTTATTTTCAGGTGAAATTCAAAAAAAAAATTATATATTTCAGGTAATACCCGAATTACCCAAACCCGACCCGATACCCGAATTACCCGAATTTAGTTTGGGTAGGGTAACGGGTAATTTTTCTAACATGAAAAACCCGAATTACCCGACCCGAATTACCCGAAACCTGAAAAAATTACCCGTTCAACACCCCTAATAACCATAAGTCCATATTTGGGGTAAAAAGTCTATTTTACCCTTAAAATAACTTGGTCCAAACACACACTCGGAAATCCCAAAAACCAATCAATGAACCAAGGCCCAACATATGGCCCAATTTTCTGAATTGGGCCCAAACCTCTACATAGACTTATCTTATGACCCAACCATTTATCCTAGTCCAAACATTTGGCATTCCGATGGTCCAATATCTCATAATCATCAATGCCTAATTATGGCCCACCTATGGCCCAATTTTCCAAATTAAGCCCAAGCCTTTCCAATGGGACTTATCCTAAAGCCTAATTCAAATATTCTAGTCTATATACTTATTCTTGCATGGCCCATCAATAGCCCAATCACCAAAGCCCAACAGGAAGGCCCAACTCAAGGCCCAAGCAAAACTAGGGTTTTCACATAAAATGACGATTAGGGTTAAGTGTTCTTACTTAACCCATTAAGCACTTAATCCATCAAGTCCATCACCCTACTAGGTCAAACATACAATGAGATCGGGCATAAGTCATAACATCAATCTAATGGTCCAAAATGCGGGTCCCGACAAATCCAAGCTAACAAATCCAATATTAGGGGTTTCTAAACCCTATTTAGGGTTTCCAACCCAATTGTGTGCCAATTAGTCAAATGGTTAGGTTTTTAGGTCAATTAGGGCTTCATTAGGTCAATTAGGGTTAAATAAGTTGGACACCACCCACTACCACCTCGGTTAGTGGTGGTCAACAGCGGCACACGGCAGCGGCCACGATCTCGTGGTGGTAGTGGTTATGATTCTAAATCAAAACACATCAAAACATCCCCAAAAGCAATCCAATCGCACATAAGAGCACAACGCCACCCAAGTTGGCGGCTGGTGGCGACAGGATGACGATGTAAGGTGGCAGCCACCACCTCACGGTGGTGGTGACGGGTTTTTCCGACCAAAATAACAACATACATACAAAAAAATATCCAAAATAAACACGCACAATAAAATACAGACACACTCAGCCACCCTTATGATGGTAGGCGGTGGTAGAGGGTGATAGCCACCACCTCACGGTGGTGGTGGTGGTTCTCTTTTGATTCCCGATCACACAACACACACACACACTTAACACAATACAACAGTAGCATACACACTTGATTTGCGAGACACAAACACAACCTTCCTTCACGGCAGCGTGCGGCGGTTATGGCGATTGGCAGCAACTCTCGGCGACTGCTCGGAGTGGAGGCAGTGGCAAGGGTACGATAATAGAACAAGACAGAGAAGAGACAAGGCGTTGTAGTTGTCATAACTAGCATTTTGGCTAGGAAATTCTGTCATTATGTAATCAATTCTTGATGTATCTTGTAACTTCAAGTTTAAGGTTATACATATTACTCATTTTAAAAACAACTGTTCAAATCAAAACTCACTCGTGAAGCCCAAAACCTAATTTGATACGTTTCATACACTCAACTTTGAGTTGTAACCCTAATACCCCGGTTCAAACTCTTATTGGACCAGGACCCTCTTATTGGGCCTAATGGGCCAATAAAATCTCAATTGGATTATGTTGGGTTAAGGAACCTCTATTGGGCCTTAAATGGACCCATATTCATTAAACTATAGCATGTTGGGTCATAAGACTTTTTATGGGCCTTAATGGGCCTAGGATGTCTCACCTCGTTTTCATGGGCCTTATTGGGCCAAAAACGATATAATTAATTGTAATGGGCTGAAAACCCTTTGTTTTTACCCCTTTTGGGCTGTGAACTCATGAGAGGGCCCAATGGGCTGAAAAAATAAATTTTATTAAACTTGGGCCGAAAGAGCTAAGTTTCTATACATTTGGGCCGCAAATGTAAGTTTTCATCAAATTGGGCCGAAAATGTACTTGTAACAAAAAGTCGGCTAAAAACGTTATTTTATTTAAAATAAGCTATTAAATGTAAACTTTTGGTGTTAATGGATCTAAAGTGTCATTTTTACCAAAAATGAGCCTTAATTGTAAATTTTTGGTTTTATGGACCAAAAATGTCTTTATTACAAAAAGGTGGGCCTTTTAAGTCATTTTGGTAAACATTTGAGTTCAAATAACCAACGAAATAACAAACCGACTAAATACGTCAATTACACTTTTAATTGGGCCTGGAATATACATTACATGTTTATTGGGCCTTTGTGCTCCATTTACATACTTATTGGGCCTAGAATATATATTACATGTTTATTGGGCATTTGTGGTCCATTTACATGCTTATTGGGTCTAGACTATACATTACATGTTTATTGGGCCTTTACAGTTCATTTACATGCTTCTTGGGCCTAGTAAACTTAAAACATACACGAAAACATTATTTACTACGTTACACAGTGTAATACAATATTCCATAAATTCAGTTAAAGCTCTTGTGAGACATTTCATTTATTCGTACCTATCTAGTGTACAACCTTAAGCGTGTAGTTATATCAGAGTCTCCTGGAGGGAGAGCGAGAGTTTGTGTATAGATCTATACGGGGTTGACACCCTACACCTGAGTTGTTCGCTACAGTTAGACTAAGCCAATCTAGAGTGACAAACCTTACCTTAAACAAGTCGGCGTCTGAAAAACATCATGACAGGCGGATCAGTCATTATCAAGTATGGTTATAACGACTCACATATAGATTAGCACCATTATAAATTTACGTAATACATATACCATTTTGATGATACAAGAACATACATACATGCACTGGAATCCAATCTTAGGGTTTTAAGACGCCAACACTTTTATAAACAGAAAATATCGGATTTTCTGGGAAAAACATACAATTATACAGTACCTTCTACTTAGAACAGAAAATATAGGATTTTATGTAATACTTTTTTATACATTTTCAAAACAAAAACACACATTCTATACACAAGATTTGATACAAAACTTTCAAACCATTTTCAGAAATATCGGATTTTCTGGTGTTTACAAAGTGATACAAGACTTTTCTTACAACATGCTTATGAACTCACCAACATTATATATGTTGACATTTTCAAAATAACTTGTATTCTCAGGAAATCGTTAAGCAAGTGGACATCAAGAACATCTGGATTTTGTTGCATTTTGTTGCTATCATAAACCTTATATTTTGGGGATGTAACTTTCGTAGACAATTAAAATGATGTAAACTCAGTATTGTTGTATTATTGTATGTGTGAAAATGATTGGTATCAGAGCAATGTTTATAGTGAACTGGCATATCTAATCATACAAGATATGCAACTATAAATACATTGTGACTAAACTACTATGAACAAAATAATTAAAATACATACCTATGTATGCATCATTACAATAACAATAAAAGTCTTTGGAGGAATTGAACATCGTGGTTAAACCCGGACAATTATGTAGTCGTATTGGGGATAAATATAGATTGATTAACTATATTTGTTCAAAATACGACCAACATGTGTTTGGGAGTGATCATGGTGGACAATGAACCTAGAAACTTACCTTGTATCAAAAAAAAAGTTTTAAGGAACTCAAACATAAACAATTAAAATGCTATAGAAGTATTCTCGCATGCTATCCATTTTTCCGCATTCATATAGTTCTGTGCAGACTCTATGGCTGGATTTCATTACCCCAGGGAATCTTACTTCCCCAACCAGGGGAACGGAGGATGGATAAAGCCGGAACCAGATGAAGAACCTGAAGAGGATCAACAGAACCACTAGTGGACTCGGAGGAAGAGGAGTCTGACGGTGACGATGCAGATGACTCGGACGCGGAGTCCAAAGTCATTAATCCGCCATACATGGCCAGAGGTCCCCACACAGGATGGGTCCCAATGGCCCTACTCCCCATGTGTACATGAGATCTGGATATGGAGTTGCCAGCAAGGGGTGCGTCCCCCATTCGGCATGAATCGGGACTATTATGACCTGAGTCACAACGGACCTACGGATCGATCCCTGCCAGTGATGGTTAGGAGGACGCGTGATATAGGTGAGCAGGCACAGGCAACCACTGGTCAGATAGTTGCAATGAGAGATGCGATTGAGCGCATAGAGAATGATTCATAAGGTGGTTAAGGACTACCAGGCGAGACAGGCAGCATTGGAGGCCCGACTACGAGCCACTGAGCATCATCTGGCCAGACTTCAGGGTGCATCCACCTCATCATCAGCACCACCAGACACTTCCCGTTGCGACCAGGGATCCTCCAAAAAGTAGCAAACCTTAGAAATCAATGCTGCTACCACTCAAATTGCGCCAGCACCATCTGCTCCAGCCTCAAATGTGCCAAACCACAACCAGACAATACTCAGGTGCTTTACCAAAATGTAACAAATACAGCTACTACCACCACGACGAGTGTAGAGAAATACAGTGTACCAACTGCAACCGCAAGGGGCACACCGCCCGGTACTGCAGATCTCAACCCCAACAAAACCGACAGCTAAACAACAACAACAACAACAGCAACAACAACAACAACAACAACAACAAAAATAATGCCGGGGCCAGCCATACTTGTTATGGATATGGAGGAACTAGACATTTTAGGCGAAATTACCCCAAAGCTAACAACCAAGGGGCAAGAGGATCGGGCAGGGTCCTGACCTTGGGTCAAGGAGAGGTAGTTCAAGACCCGATGGTTGTCACTGGTACATTCCTTCTCAACAACACTTACACATGCATTCTATTTGAATATAGAGCTGAGCGAAGTTTTGTGAGTAATAAATTCAAACACTTACTAAACCAACAACCCCAGAAGCTAAGTGAAGCCTTCACGGTGGAGATGGCTAATGGGAGAACCGAAACAACCAAAGACGTTTATGTAGGGTGCACATTAACATTAAACAACCTTCATTTCAAATAGATTCGATGCCAGTAAATATTAGGAGTTTTGATGTGATAATCGGCATGGATTGGTTAAGCCCCACCACACTGATATTATGTGCCATGAGAAGGTCGTTCGCCTTCACCTCCCCAACTACAAAACCCTAATAATCTACGGTGATAAACCTGGCACTAATCTTAGTCTTATCTTGTGCATCAAGGCGCAAAAGTTCCTGCACAAGAAACATTTATCTTTCCTCGCTCACGTTGTGGATAAGAAAAAAGAGGAAATAAACATCAAAGATATCCTAGTGGCATGCGACTTTCTGAATGTGTTTCCTGAAGACCTTCTGGGAATACCCCCGGAAAGACAGGTTGAATTTCGAATCGACCTAATATCGGGAGCCACATCAATTGCCAAATCACCCTACAGGTTAGCTCGCGCCGAAATAAGGAGTTATCTAGTCAATTAAGTGAACTTCTGAACAAAGGATTGATCGGGCCAAGCTTCTCACCCTAAGGAGCTCCGGTCTTGTTTGTCAAGAAGAAGGATGAGTCTTTCAGAATGTGCATCGACTACCGGGAGTTGAACAAACTCACTATAAAAAACCGATACCCACTTCCACAAATTGATGTTCTATTCGACTAGCTTCAATGAGCTAGTTATTTCTCTAAAATTGATCTAAGATCCAGTTATCATCAGCTCCGAGTCTGGGAAGAGGATATTCCAAAAACTGCTTTTCGAATCCGATACGAACATTACGGATTCGTTGTTATGCCCTTCGGTCTGACAAATGCCCCCGTATCATTTATGGATCTCATGAATCGAGTCTGCCACTCATTCCTCGATAATTTTGTAATCGTCTTCATTGATGATATACTCATATACTCTCGAAGTAAGGAGGATCATGGTCAACACCTATGCTAGATCTTGGAAACTCTAAGAGCTGAGAAGCTATATGCGAAACTCTCAAAATGCAAGTTATGGATTCACAGTATAAACTTCTTGGTTCATGTAGTCAGTGAGGAGAGAATTCATGTGAATCCTTCCAAAATCAAGGCTTTCAAAGGTTGGATCACTCAGAAGACATCAACAGAAATCTGACAATTTTTGGGTCTTACGGGCTACTACCGAAGGTTTATTCAAAACTTTTACAAGATAGCCAAGCCCCTCACCACTCTAACACAAAAAGGCATACCCTTCAACTAGACGGACAAACAAGAAGCTGCTTTGCAAACCTTGAAGCGAGCCCTCTACAGTGCTCCGGTGTTATCTCTACCAGAGGGAACCGAAGACTTCGTAGTATATTGCAACACTTCGAATCAAGGGTTAGGTTATATTCTTATGCAGCGTGGAAAAGTGATAGCGTACGTGTCCAGACAGTTGAAGACACATGAAGTAAATTACACCACTCATGATCTCGACCTGGGAGTCGTGGTCTTTGCCCTAAATATTTGGAGACATTGCCTCTATGGTACAAAGTGAACCATCTTCACGGACCACAAAAGCCTCCAACACATTCTAAATCAAAAGGAGCTGAACATGAGGCAACAAAGGTGGGTTGAACTACTAAATGATTATAAATACGAGATCAGGTACCACCCGGGCAAGGCTAACATGGTAGCCGATGCCCTGAGCAGGAAAGAATACTCGGCTTGTCGGGTGAAAACATTATCGATAACCATCCACTCTCACCTAACTTCACAAATCAAGGAAGCTCAATTAGAAGCATTGAATCCGGAGAATGCAACAAAAGAAGAACTGTGTGGGATGGATAAGAATCTGGAAGTCAAAGGAGACAGAGCTTATTTCTTCATGGAACGTATCTGGATCCTAAAATTTGGAGGATTTAGGGATATGGTCATGAATGAAGCGCACAAAACACAATACTATGTCCATCCAGGTTCCGATAAGATGTACCTGGACATTAAAAAGCATTATTGGTGGCCAAACATGAAAACAGAAATTGCCACTTACATGGCCAAGTGTCTCACTTGTGCCAAGGTTAAAGTGGAATATCAGAAGCCCTCAGGATTGTTACAACATCCAGTAATACACAAGTGGAAATGGGAAAGGATCACCATGGATTTCATAACCAAATTACCTAAGACAGTGGATAAATTGGATGCAATCTGGGTGATTGTCGATAGGCTAACTAAATCCGCCCATTTCCAACCAATAAGGGAGACGTACAAAATGGAGAGGCTAACAAGAATCTATATAAAATAAATTGTGAGACTCCATGGGGTGTCGATATCTATTATCTCGGACTGAGATAGTAAATTTACTTCATGATTCTGGCAGTCACTCCAGAAGGCAATGGGAACACAACTAGAGATGAGCACTGCTTACCACCCTCAAACCGACAGCCAAAGCAAGCAGACCATCCAAACGCTTGAAGATATGCTCTGAGCCTGTATAATTGATTTCGACAGGGCATGGGATGCCAACTTGCCCTTAATAGAGTTTTCTTACAATAACAGCTATCACACGAGCATCAAAGTTGCACATTTTGAGGCTTTGTATGGTCATAAATACAAATCGTCTCTTTGATGGGCTGAGGTGGGAGACACCTAGTTGGCAAGAATGCAAACACCGAACAATACTCTTACAGGATCCGAGATCATTCGGGAAACGACAGAAAAAATAATTTAAATCAAGGCACGACTCCAAGCATCATGAGATCGACAAAAAAAGTTATGCTGATAAACGGCGGAAGCCTTTGGTATTTCAAGTCGGAGATCAGGTTCTATTGAAGGTCTCCCCCTAGAAAGGGATGATCCAGTTTGGGAAGCGAGGAAAACTAAACCCGCGATACATTGGACCATTCGAGATTCTTGCCCGGATTGGTCTGGTGGCTTATAAGTTGCAGCTACCTGCAGAGCTCAGCCACGTACACCCCGTGTTCCACGTGTTGAATCTGAAAAAGTGCTTATCAGATGAAACCGTCGTCGTACATCTGGATGAGATCGAAGTAAACTGGAATCTCCTGTTCATCGAAGAGCCGGTTGAGCTAGTGGACAGGTAAGTGAAGCGTACAAAACAAAGCCGCATTCCGATTGTGAATGTTCGATGAACGCAAAGCATGGACCAGAATTTACATGGGAACGTGAAGACCAAATGAAACAAAAGTACCCTCACCTTTTCTTTAATTCCTAAGAACAACCTTCAAAAGAATTTCGAGACGAAATTCCCTCTAACGGGGGGATGATGTCACAACTAGCATTTTGGCTAGGAAATTTTGTCTATATGTAATCAATTCTTGATGTATCTTTTAACTTCAAGTTTAAGGTTATACATATTACTCATTTTAAAAACAACTGTTCAAATCAAAACTCACTCGTGAAGCCCAAAACCTAATTCGATACGTTTCAAACACTCAACTTTGGGTAGTAACCCTAATACCCCAGTTCAAACTCTTATTAGACCAGGACCCTCATTGGGCCTAATGGGTCAATAAAATCTCAACTGGATTATGTTGGGTTAAGGAATCTCAATTGGGTCTTAAACGGGCCCACATTCATTAAACTATAGCATGTTGGGCCATAAGACTTTTTATGGGCCTTAATGGGCCTAGAATATCTCACTTCATTTTCACGGGCCTTATTGGGCCAAAACCCTTTGTTTTTACCCCTTTTGGGCCATGAACTCATGAGAGGGCCCAATTGGCCGAAAATTTTATTTTGGGCTACACAAATTCGAATGATTATCCATATGGACCCAACACTTATTCTTTTCTCTTTTCTCCCCACTTATTCTCAGTTTTGTGATAAAAAAGAAAAAAGAAATTCATAAGATCCAAGACCTTGACATGTAATCTTTATTCATAGGTAATCCATGTAATCACCTCACATGTTTCCAAGGTTAAATACACTAAACCTTCATGTAATAACAATCCCATTATCTCCCTTTCTTCTTCTTTTTATTCTCGGCCAAAGGAGAAAAATCTCAACTCTTCATTCAAACTTCTAAACACACTAAGACACCTTTTTAAATCCTCAAGAATTCTCACTTTTCTTCCAAACTTTCGTGTGTGCTTGTGTGTGTGTTCAAGAATACTTCATCAAGGTTCATCATTTTGGTAGAATATTCTTTATTCAAGTGTTTAACTTCATCATAATACAAATCTTTCAATCATTAACACTCCAAATCGTGATTCATGCTCTTGGAATCTCCTAGAATTCGAAGATCTCATCAAAGGAGTAAGCTAGGCCGAAAACACCTTCTTCACTTCTTCAAAAATTGATCCATCACCCCAAAAGTGAGTTCATACCCACTATCTTCGGTTTTTATTAGGTTTTGGGGAAGGATACAAGTTGCTTTGTGTTAAATCAAAACACTTTATGCAACTTAAAGATATTTATGTGTTTATGCATGACTATCTGTGTTTCCATGTTATATGTTGAGACTATGTGTTGAAATTTCATTAATTTCGAAAGATCTATGAAAACTTGGCGATGTTTGTAAATCAAAACACTTTATGCAACTTAAAGATATTTATGTGTTTTTGCATGACTATGTGTGTTTCCATGTTATATGTTGAGACTATGTGTTGAAATTTCATTAATTTCGAAAGATCTACGAAAACTTGGCGATGTTTGTAAATAAAAACACTTTATGCAACTTATCATGAAAATGAAAGGATTAAACATGATACAGATGTTTGAAAACTAAGTAAAACCGTTTAAGGGGCCATTTTTGGGCAAATAAACAAAAAGGTGAAGCCTTTAGGGCAATCACGGCTTCTCAAGGACCAAAAGAGTCTTAAAGATATTTATGATTTTAAAAGGGCCAAAAGTGTTAATTTTCACAAAATGGGCTTAAAATTAGGCCTTTACAGTTTCATGGGCTAAATTTGTAAACTTTTGACTTTTGTGGGTTAAATTTTCATTTTAAACAAATTTGAGCCAAAAATGTAATTTTTCAGTTATATGGGCTCGAAAAATAAATTTTATTAAACTTGGGCCGAAAGGGATAAGTTTCTATGCATTTGGGCTGCAAATGTAAATTTTCTATACATTTGGGCCGCAAATGTAAATTTTCGTGAAACTTGGGTCGAAAGGGCTAAAACGTTATTTTATTTAAAATAAGATCATAAATGTAAACTTTTGGTCTTAATGGACCTAAAGTGTCATTTTATACCAAAAATGAGTCTTAATTGTAAAATTTTGGTTTATGGACCAAAAATGTCATTATTACAAAAAGGTGGGCCTTTTAAGTCATTTTGGTAAAAATTTGAGTTTAAATAACCAACGAAATAACAAACAGACTAAATATGTCAATTACACTCTTAATTGGGCCTGGAATATACATTACAGGTTTATTGGGCATTTGTGGTCCATTTAAATGCTTGTTGGGCCTGGAATATACATTACATGTCTATTGGGCCTTTGTGGTTCATTTACATGCTTGTTGGGCCTAGTAAACTTAAAACATACACGGAAACATTATTTACTACGTTACACAGTGTAATACAATATTCGCGTATATTCAGTTAAGGCTCTTGTGAGACATTTCATTTATTCGTACCTATCTAGTATACAACCTTAAGCCTGTAGTTATAACCAGAGTCTCCTGGAGTGAGAGCGAGAGTTTGTATATAGATCAATACGGGGTTGACACCCCATACCTGAACTATTTACTACAGTTAGACTAGGCCAGTCTAGGGTGACAAACCTTACCTTAAACAAGTCGGCATCTGAAAAACGTCATGATAACGACTCACATAGAGATTAATACCATTATAAATTTACGGAATTCATATACCATTTTGATGATACAAGAATATACATACATACACTCGAATCCGGTCTTAGGGTTTTAAGACCCCAACACTTTTATAAACTGAAAATATCGGATTTTCTGCGAAAAACATACAATTATACAGTACCTTCTACTTATAACATAAAATATAGGAGTTTCTGTAATACTTTTTTTATACATTTTCAAAACAGAAACACACATGCTATACACAAGATTTGATAGAAAACTTTCAAACCATTTTACAAAAAATATCAGATTTTCTGTTATTTACAGAGTGATACAAGACTTTTCTTACAACATGCTTATGAACTCACCAACATTATATATGTTGACATTTTCAAAATAACTTGTATTCTCAGGAAATCATTAAGCAGATGGACATCAGGTACATGTGGATTTTGTTGTGTCACAACTAGAAATTTTGGTGCCTTGTAACTATAACACTTAAAACAACTATGAATCCATAACATGAAAGCATGCATGATGCTTATTCTATAACAACAAAACTTCACCAAATACTACATTCTAGCCCTACAAATGGTCAACAAAGAATTTGAAACCTTTGAAATTTCAATTTGAGTTCACTTTGGACTAGGATTTCCTTATTGGGCCTAGTGGACTAATAAGCTTCCAATTTATCCATCTTGAATCTAGAACTCTCTAATGGGCCCTAATTGGACCCATATACATGAAACTTAACATTTTTGGGCCTTATGAACCCAAAATAAATTAGATTAACTTTAATGGGCCTTATTGGACCAAAACAAATTTATATTAGCCCTAATAGGTCATAAAATTCATTCCTTGATTTTTATTGGACCAAAAACATCCAACATAACCATAATATGGGCTAAACACTCAAAAGCCCAATTCTTTCCTTCTTTCTTCTCCTCTTCTCGGCCCAACTACACAAGGAAGGAGAAGTTGACTTTTGCTTGCCACCTCACCATTGTTTCATGGTTCTCCATGCAAATAACTCATGTATCGAAGCAACCATCCCTTCACTCATCTCTCTTCTCTCTTCTCTTTCTTCCTCTCGGCCGAACCCAAACACACACAAACACATACACTTCAGTCAAAATTCTCTCAAAGAAACTCTCTCCATTCCTCTCCAAATTTTCGAGATCTAAGAGGCTTTCAAAGAGATTCTTCCACAAAAATCATCATCCAAGGTAAGTTCATGCTTGGATCTATGACCTAGATTTTTTGTTATATCAAAAACCTCTTCCTAATCCATACAAAATCATGATCACTCTCTTAGAAATCATCTAAGTTCGAGATCTTCCAAGGAAGGTTGCTAAAGCCGAGAAATAGCATCAAACTTCTTCTAGTGTTCTTCAAAACCAAAACTACAACTCAAGGTGAGCTTCATACCTCTCTATTTTCGGTTTTCATATGTTTTATGGGGGAGAATACAAGAAAATGTGTAGATCTATGTGTATGTGTATGCTATGTGTGATTTTATGCATGTATGTGTGTGATGTTATGTGTTTTTGTGATAAATATGTAACAAAAAGGAGTGATAATTTGAGATCTATGACATGAGAAAGGAAATAAACAAAAACTAAGTTCTTATACACTAAACAAGTTAAGAAAAATAGCTTATAAGGTTATGAGGAACATACTTTAACATAAAACCCATTTTAGGACTTAAAATGTTAAAAATACAAAACTTGGGGTAAAAACTGCCAAGTCACGGTTTCTTGAGTGTCAAAAGAGTCAAAACAGTTTTTATAATCATTTTTCTGAATATTTGAATTTTCAAAGGACTTCAAATGCAAAAATTTGAGTTATTGGGCTAAATATGGGCTTTTCGGCCCAACAAGCCCAAAAATTGCGAAAATTGAAGTTTTTAAGGGGCTGAATTGTAATATTCTATAAAACAGGGGACATGAAATGAAATAAAACTATTTCTAAGGTCAAAAATGCTTTTAAACTCCAAAAAGGATCAAAAATGTAAACTTTTTGTATTTTGGGCCAAAACTGTAAAAATTGCTAAATTTGGGTTTCTAACCGAGAAATACCATTCTGGAAGGTCTACAACTATTTACTAAAAATAATTTGGGTTAAAAATGTCTTTTCAACAAGTTTATGATACAAAAGTGTCAAGAAAATGTTTTTAAGGACTAAAAATGAAATTCTTTTATATAAAGGACTAAAAGTGTAATTTTTATAAAAGAAAGGTAGTGAAAAGGGTCAAAGTCATACTTCTAAACAAATTAATTCATTAAGACAAAATACAAGATATCCGGCTAACGACAAAATGAAAAACAAATACACCTTCAATACCAAATATCGTTATAAACGAATTGATTCGGTCTCGAATCAATACAAAACAACAAACGTTAAATCAAAACACTTCAATAGATACGTGATGACTACAATGAGCAAATCTACAAACTTTGGGCTTATGAGTTTCTAATTATGCTTGTTGGGCCTTGCAAGGCCACCAACATGATCTTTGGGCCCAAAGGGATAACGCTTATATGTTATTGGGCCTTCAATGACCCAATATTTTATAAAAGGACTTTCAATAGCTTTATGTGCTAGTGGGCCAAAGTGTCCCGCTAGAAAAGCTAGTAAGGTCACAGTAATCAAATACAAGTTGGACCATCGTGTCTTTCGTATCCACGACAGCCTAAGGAACTTACGATTGTAGCGGGACATAATACTCCCTTCTCTTCATTTGTTAAGGCTTACGAAAAATTAAAGTAGACAATAATTATGACGATATACAATATAGATTAATCAATACTCATTCGTTAAGACAATACAAAAATCAATAAATACGAATACATGCCAACATCGGAAAACATCGGGTTTTCCAGATAATTCAATACTACTCGTACGAAATTTGATAACTATGATATAAAATACCCTTCATATATATATATATATATATATATATATATATATATATATATATATATATATATATATATATATTTTTGAAATCATTCATGCCTCAACTTATGGATCTCACACTTTGATAAACAAAATTCTTTTCAGAAAATATCGGATTTTCTGGGTTTTTACAAAACTACACAAATCATTTTTATCCTAACATTTCATATGTTGACGTTTTTCCAAAATAACTTGTATTCTCAGGTATCAGGTAAGCGGAAGAGTATTATGAAGTAATGTTAGATGATATGTTGTTAAAAACACTCGAACTATTTATGTTATGAATGTGTAGTGTAAAACAATGTACTTGATGTGAACAATTTCAGTTGTAATATATTGATGCATGGTGACGTTTATGTTATGATTCGTGTATATTCATTGTGACGATATTCAATTTAAGTCACGCGAGCCCTCGGACATTTCCACCGTCTGGTTTGGGGGTGTGACAGGTTGGTATCAGAGCATTGTTTATAGTGAACTAGCATATCTAACCACACATTGATATGCAACTATAAACGAAAAAGGGACTAACCCAACTCTGAACACAACAAAACAAATAAAAACACAACTATAAAACATCTTTGCCTGTGTGAATTAGGAAACAGGACATAAAACCGAACCAAACAAGATAATGCTAGCATCTCGGTTAAGCCAGGACTGTTCATAGTCGTATCAAGAAGTGGATGTAGCCTGATCAACTACATTCCTCCAAGGTACAACTATAACATGTCCCGAGGAAATCGTGATGGCTAGGGAACCTAAAATCATACCCCTTTAGCACCAAAAAGAGAACAACGACGCAATCCATACGTCTTAGGAATGATATTATCATGTTTATACACCCTTGCAGACAGCATGGCTGGTTTCCATCACCCTGGAGATCCTTATTTCCCTAATCAGGGGAATAACGGATGGCTGGAAGAATCAGAGGAAGAACCGGAAGAGGACCCCAAGGAGGAGTCTGAAGAGGAACCCGAGGAAGACCCCGAGGAGGTATCCGAGGGGGAACCTGAGGCAGAAGCCGAAGGCAGACCTGCTGAGCCAGTGGTGGACCAGGAGGAGGAGGAAGTCGAAGGAGATCTCGAGGAAGAACCCAACAAAGACGAAGATGGTGATTCGGATGCAGAGTCCGAAGTCATCAACCCCCCTTATCCGATTAGGGTGCCCGCTTATCAGGTAGGCCCCACTGGTCCTACACCCCCTGGGGTATCGACCTTTAGAGGTGGAGCAGGCAGCAGGGACAGCGACCCCCGTTCGGCATGTCACGCGAATTCTTTGATCTAAGGGATGGAGGACTGGCCGATCGTGCTCTTCCAGTCACGGTGAGACGATTGTGGAACACTAGAGACCTAGCTCAGAGCACCGCCGATCAGATGCACCAGATGCGGACTAGGGTCGAGCGTGCAGAGCAGGAAACGCGAGAGGTTATCCGAGAGCTCCACATGAGATAGGTGAGGTGGGAGGCTCGACTCCGAGATGCGGAACGACATGTGGCTCATCTTCAGGGAGCGTCCACTTCCTTAGCACCACCCCCCTAGCACATCCTACCATGACTAGGACTAGTCATACCCGTCTTTAGTACTATGTCACTAGGATCTATGCTATGTACCACCAACTCTATATTTAAGTGACTACACTACTCATAGAGCCGTTATGCTACCGAATTTGCACCACTTATGTATTGCTCTTTCGAGCAAAATTTTCATGTATCGAAAAATGCGGATAATAGTAATGAAAGGTTTTATGTGTTCTAATGTGATGTTGTAATCTGCTATGTGTTATATATCCATGATTGTATGCTAAATTGTGAAATTACTTAAGTTCGCGCCACACACCTAGTTTATAGGAGCACAATCTCACAAAAGCACAAACACTCAACATCTTTCCGTCCCATGACAGAAAGATGCCTCGACGACCAACTCGCGGTAACCCTGGACCAACCCCTCCAGAGGTTGACTCAGCTGCATTCCAAGCAGATGTGTCTGTTGCGGTCACTGCCGCAATGGCGCAGATTCACCAAGGGAACAATGGAGGAGTCAACGGACAAGGGGCAGGAAGTTCCAACAATGGGATAAATCAATGACCGACCAAAACATGCTCCTATAAGGATTTCACCAATGCCAAGTTGCGAACCTTTAATGGCACAGGTGGTGTCATAGCCCTGAAAAGGTGGATTGAGAAGGTGGAATCAGTGTTCGAAATATGCGAATGCCCCGAGGAATTGAAAGTGAAGTTTGCCGCATGTACCTTTGTCGACCAGGCTCTCACCTGGTGGAATGGGTATATAGAGGCCATGACTCTCCATGTAGCCAACTCGATGCCATAGACAGAGCTAAAGGAAATGCTGATGGTTGAGTACTGCCCTCGCGGCGAAATTCAGAAGATGGAGCAAGAGCTGTGGGATCTCACCGTCCGAAACTCTGATATAGACGCATACATATCAAATTTTAGTGAGCTATCATTATTTTTCCCTGGCATGATTTCGTCTGAAGGAAAGAAAATCGAACGATTCATCTGGGGATTGACCTCCCCGATTCAAGGAAATGTGATCGCTGCAAAACCTGCGACGTTCAACAGTGCCAAGAGGTTGGCCAAGAAACTGTACGACCACAACAACAAAAAGGGCGGGAAGTCAGCGGAAGTTGAAGGCAAGAAAGAGAATGACAACAAGAAAGGGAAGAACAATAAGAGGAAAGGGCGACAAGGCTTGGAATCAGCAAAGAAGCAACAAACGGTGGCGGTCAATGCTGCAACCACTCAAGTATCCTTCACACCACATGCTCCAGCCCCATCTAATCCAGGTGCTCCTAGGCAGTATTCTGGGAATCTCCCAAAGTGCAACAAGTGCAACTACCACCACAACGGCGAATGCATGGAAATGCATTGCACCAGCTGCAATCGGAAGGGTCACACTACAAAGTATTGCATGACCTATCCTCCCCAGAATTAACCGCAAGGAAACAACAACAACAACACCAACAACAACAGCAATAATGCGGGGTCAATCCCCACATGCTACGGATGTGGAAAGAAAGGGCATATCCGTCGGAATTTCCCCAACGCCAACAACTCTGGGAATGCAGGAACAGGAAGGGTGCTAGTTATGAGTCAGGGAGAAGCAGTTCAGGATCCCACTGTTGTTACTGGTACGTTTCCCCTAAACCACACCTATGCATGCATCCTATTTGATACCGGAGCAGAACGGAGTTTTGTGAGCAATAAATTCAAACACCTGTTAAATCAACAACCCCATAAGCTTAATGAAACCTTTATGGTGGAAATGGCTAATGGAAAGACAGAATCCACTGGGGAAATCTATATCGGATGTACCCTAACCTTAAATCACCACGTCTTTCATATAAACTTAATGCTTGTTTCCATTAGGAGTTTTGATGTGATTATTGGCATGGATTGGTTAAAGCCCCCACCATGCTGAAATTATGTGTCACGAGAAGGTCGTTCGCCTTCGTCTCCCAAATCATGAAACCGTAGTTGTTTAGGGGGACAAACCCAGCATGAACCTTCGTCTTATCTCATGCATTAAGGCACAGAAGCACCTACGAAAGAAGGACTTGACGTTCCTATTGGATATAGTGTCTAAGTCCATAACTTTATTTGGTATGTACTTGATCCGACCCGGCATGGTCCATTTGGGTTGCATGGCATTGCAATACTTGGATAAACTAAATGAGAGAATATGACACTTATGATTATTAATATATTATAAGTTCTAATATATTAATAATAGTATTATTTAATTAGTATTTGATCAAGTATTAATCTAGTATTAATTTGGTGATCAAAGTGAGACTAATTAAATATATAAGGGTTGATTATGACAATCATCAATTCTTTTATGGTGGATTAATGATCCATGGTTTATGGGTTATGGATGTGACCATTTGGAGCTCCATGGATAGTCCATGGGAGTTACAAACCCATGGGTCATGAGAAATGAAGAGTCATGACAATTAAGAGTCTTCATGTGAAAACCCTAATTGTGACACCACTATAAAAGGAACCCTTTGGCTAGTAAAATTGGAGCTAGTAAGGTTACTAGAGAGGGCATAACCGATTTTGAGTGCCAGAAGTATTCTCTCAAGTTATTCCAAGTTTTGTGGTGTTGTGTGAAGCATTTGAGGCACAACATTTGGGGTGCTAGGCTCACAAAGTCTTGAAGGAATCCAAGCAGCAACAAGGTATGTATTTCTACTAGTTTTATGTTTCTTATATTCCCCATGCCATGCTAGTTAGGAAATAACCTTGAAAAAGAAATTTGCATGTATATAGAGAAAACATAGATTCAAGGTTATTAGGGTTGCATGTACACTTAGGAAGTGTTAGAATGCTCAAAACCCATCAGCGGTATCAAAGCCTAGGATTGTTTTCTGTATACTTGATGCAAAACTGCTTGAAAATCAAAAATTCTGCATTCTGACGACTGTACTCGCCGAGTCCATGGGGAGGACTCGCCGAGTCCATGAACAAATTCATCATACTCACCGAGTAGGATAATGCACTCGCCGAGTAGGATCGAGCTGGGCAGATTTTTCGAGTTTTTGTTGCTGGAAATGGATTAGAATCATTATCCCAATATGTTTTGGACTTGTAAAATCTGTTTTCAAAATGATAATGATTATGTTAATCCATTTTACATGACTTTTAACAATTTCAAAGTATTATATATGTTCATATGATTTCTTGAAATTGCTTGACATGAATTTGTGTTCTTATGAGTTTTTAGAAGATCATAGGAATTATGTGTAACCACCATGTGTGTTTAATTCTTGATCTTAATTGTATTGATGGTGTCCATAACTTGTCCTCAAGTTATGGATAACCAAAGGTCACTTCTTTAATTTGTGTTTAAAGAACTAAAGAGGTTTCATAAAATGAAGAGTCTTCATTTTTATGAACCATTAAAACTCATAAGTTACAAAATTGAAGAGACTTGGAATAGTTTCAATTCTTGCCCTCAAGTTTTGGAATTTGAAAAGTCTTACACTCTAATACTTTAATTCCAAATTAAACCTTAGATTTTTAATAAGTTTAAAAATCAACACTTATACTATTATTATAATTTTATTATATAGATATGTATAAGAATATGTCATTCTTACCGTTAGTAGGCCTCATTCACAAAGTCGGTCTATAAGGGGGGTATAAGGTTGTTGCCTATAAAATGGTGACTTAATGGGTGTCCACTCTCACCCACCGCTTCCTTGATCGGTGGAGGGTCGTTAGCCGAACGGGTAGGATATGACTTTAAATTCTCATTAAAAGTATAATGAATTATAAAGTAACTATACAATATAAATTCCCAATCTTAGTTACTTTAGGAAAATGTGAATTTGGTGCTAGCCCATAAAATTACACTTTGTACCTTACCAAGTCGTTAGTGGAGCGTGTGTGGTTAACCGGCACACTAACATGGACTAGTAACAGTGGAAAAGGGTAACTTGACTTTATTATAGATCGGTGGAGCGTGTGTGGTTAACCGGCACATCGATTAGGTAATATTGTTAAGGGTACCAAGTCAATTTGTATGGTTATTCACACTTTGTTTGTGATCCTCGGCATCCCAGTCACAAACTTGAGAGGGCACATTCGAGATTCAAACATGCCATTGAAAAGTTCAATGTATCTCAAAGGATCTAGGAGTTTCAAAACCAATAAAACCTAATAATAAAATATTTCGTTCTTATGGTGGAAATTGGTAAATCATCATTTACCTACCTTCAAATATTTTATAGTGTGGATTACGACATCCCTCTTCCACCTATAAATAGTTTGTTGGATCCTAGCCTTAATATTTCATTTGGGTGACTTATTAAGGATTCTTAATCTAATGAAACTTATCTTCCTTTTATTCCAGATGTCTTCCAATAACGCTGCTGGCTCAAACCCTACAGGCTCCTTTTCCCTAATGAACTTGTGTGGTAAGGTCATCTTTGATGGATCCAACTTTAATGAGTGGATCAGAAACATCATGATGATTACCCGCTATGAGGACAAAGAATATGTCCTTGATAGAGAGCTTAAGGTTGTTAATGAAGCCACTGCTACTCCAGAAGAGCTTGCGGAGCTCATTGCGCATGAGAAGCATGCCACCAAGGTGTCCTGCATCATGATGGCCACAATGACTCCGGAACTCCAAAAATCTTATGAAGATTTCTACCCCTATGAGATGCACCTAGATCTGATGGAAAGGTACCATCAGAGCGCGCATCAAGAGAGGTATGAAATCATTTCCTCCATGATAACTGCAAGGATGAAGGATGGTGAACCCATCACCGGTCACTTGCAGAAGATGCAGAGGTTCGTTGACCGGTTGCTAAAGCTTAATGTTGACTTCCCTGAGGAATTGGCGATTGACATCATTCTCCATTCCTTACCTCCAAGTTATGATCAGTTTCGTATGACTTATCATATGAACAAGGAGGAAGTCACACTTAGCAAACTTCAAGGACTCTTAAGGACAGCTGAAAATGGCCTTAAGGGTAAAGCGGTTGCTACTTCTACTCCTTTAACATCCCCTGTTCTTGCAATTGGGCAAGGGAAGGGTAAGAAGAGGAAAAGCCCTTCAAAGGGTACCAAGGGTAAGACTCTTGATGGTTCCTCTTCAAGTGGGACAAAGAAAGGTCCCATTACTCCTTCTTCGAACCCAAAGGAAGCACAGTGCTTCTATTGCCAAGATAAGGGACACTTCAAGCAAAGCTGCGCCAAATATCTGCAAGATGTAAAGGATGGGAAGGTTATACCCACCCATGCAGGTATTTACACAATATTGTCTAACAACTCATCTAATGCTAATTCTTGGGTGCTTGATACAGGGTGTGGTATTCACATTTGTACTGATTTGCAGGCACTAAAAATAAGTGAGCAAGTGGAGCACGGGAAGATAAACTTAGTCATGGGCAACAGGAAAGCATCACCTGTTACCAAGATAGGAGTTTATTCTTTATTGCTTAATAATGGGTTAATGTTAGATTTGAATAAGTGTTGTTACTCGCCCGAAATGGCGAGAAATATTATTTCTTTTCATGGCTTGTACAAACAAGGTTTTACATTTTCATTTGATAAGAAAAATGGTGCTATTAATGTTTATTACAATGATGTATTTTACTTTTAAAGAAATACCTTGTGATGGTGTATATGAAGCTGTGAATGTTGTAGACAATTTAGGAAATAATGTGTTGTATATTGATTCTTCTGATAGCTTGGATAAAGCATGCTTGTGGCATTGTCGTCTTGGACATGTTAGCAAGAAGCGCATAGGCCAACTCCAAAAGGCTGGAGTCTTGGAATCATTTGACCTCAAGTCAGATGATAGTTGCGAGTCTTGTTTACTTGGAAAAATGACAAAGTCGCCCTTCACAGGTACTTGTGATAGGGGTGAAGGTTTGTTGGACCTTGTACACACGGATGTGTGTGGGCCCTTCAGAGTTGCTACAAGGGATGCTAATCGTTATTATGTGACTTTTACTGATGATTACAGTAGATATGGATATATTTACTTAATCAAGCATAAGTCATAAACCTTTGAAAAGTTCAAAGAGTTTAAGCAGGAAGTTGAGAATCAATTGGGCAGGAACATCAAGATGCTCCGATCCGATCGAGGAGGAGAGTATCTTAGCATTGAGTTCCTTGACTATCTTAAGGAATGTGGGATTGTCTCACAATTGACACCTCCCAGGACACCACAGTTGAATGGTGTAGCTGAGAGGCGCAATCGAACCTTCTTGGATATGGTTCGTTCCATGATGAGTCAAGCTTCGTTACCAATCTCTTTCTGGGGGTATGCCTTAGAGACTGCCGCCCATATCCTTAATCTAGTCCCTACTAAAAATGTTACCAAAACACCTCACGAGATGTGGACTGGGAAAGTTCCCAATTTGGACCACATCAAGATTTGGGGTTGTGAAGCTTTTGTGAGGCGTGAGACTCATGACAAGCTTGAGCCCCAAAGCGAGAGGTGTATTTTCATCGGCTACCCACATAGATCCTTTGGTTACCTCTTCTATAGACCCAGTGATAATGTGGTCTTTGTAGCAAGAAGAGGAGTCTTTCGTGAGAGAGAATTCATAAGCCAAGGGGACAGTGGGAGGCAAATTGACCTTGAAGAACTTCAAGAGTTGAGTGGTGAAGGAACCTCAAATGCTATCAGCAAACCTGAGGAGGAAACTCCTGTTGAGCCGATAGATGAGTCTGTACCTCCAAGACGTTCCACTAGGGTGAGGAACACACCTGAATTTTATTATGGTTATCACATCACCACTGAAGGTGATACATTTATCAGTGATAGTACACTGATAGATTTGGATGAACCTAATAATTATAAAGAAGCCATGACAGGCCCTGAGTCTGCGAAATGGAAGGAGGCTATGGACAACGAGATTCAGTCCATGTATGACAATCAAGTTTGGAACTTGGTTGACAATGTACCGGGTCGTAAGACAGTTGGGTGCAAATGGATCTTCAAGAAGAAGACCGACATGGATGGGAAAGTACACACTTATAAAGCGCGAGTGGTTGCGAAGGGCTTTACTCAAACTCCGGGAGTTGACTATGATGAGACCTTCTCACCAGTAGCTAAGATTAAGTCTATTAGAGTGTTGTTAGCCATAGCTGCATTTCATGACTATGAAATATGGCAAATGGATGTCAAAACCGCTTTCCTTAATGGGAAGTTGGTTGAGGATGTTTACATGGCTCAGCCAGAGGGTTTTGTCGATCCAAAATACCCTAATAGAGTGTGTAAGCTTGAAAAATCCATTTATGGATTGAAACAAGCATCTTGCAGGTGGAATCTTTGCTTTGATGAGAAAGTCAAAGAGTTTCGCTTTACTAGGAGTGAAGATGAGTCTTGTGTATATGTCAGGGCTAGTGGGAGCATAGTTAGCTTCTTGGTGTTGTATGTGGATGACATACTTCTCATAGGAAACGACATCCCAACTTTGCAGGAGGTTAAGGCCTGGCTTGGGAAGTGTTTTGCTATGAAAGACCTTGGGGAAGCTACCTATATCCTAGGGATAAGGATATTGAGAGATATGAGTAAGAGACTAATTGGACTTAGTCTAAGTACTTATGTGGATAAGGTACTGAAGAGGTTCAGTATGCAAGATTCCAAGAAAGGAGAATTACCAATCCAGAGTAATGCCAAGCTAAGTAAGACTCAGAGTCCGAGTACAGAGGCTGAGATAGCTGAAATGAGTAAGATACCATATGCTTCCGCAGTGGGCTCGATCATGTATGCTATGACTTGTACTCGCCCTGATGTGGCCTTTGCTTTGAGCATGGTCAGTAGATATCAAGGGAACCCCGGCAAGGCACACTGGACAGCGGTAAAGAACATTCTCAAGTATTTGCGGAGGACTAAGGACTGGGTCCTTACCCTCGGAGGCAGTGATGACTTGCGAGTGGAAGGATATAGTGATGCTAGCTTTCAAACTGATAGGGATAATTTCCGCTCTCAGTCAGGCTAGGTCTTTATCCTAAATGGAGGAGCCATTACTTGGAAAAGTTCCAAGCAGGAGACAGTAGTTGATTCGACTTGTGAATCAGAGTACATAGCAGCAAGCGAGGCAGCAAAAGAGGCGATATGGCTGAAGAACTTCATCGGAGACCTTGGAGTTGTACCAGCTATAAAGGAGCCAATGGAAATTTTCTGTGACAGTGAAAGTGCGGTTACTTTGGCTAAAGAACCAAGAGATCACGGGAGATCTAGGCACATTGACAGAAAATACCATTTCATCAGACATAGAATAGAAGGACTCCTCGTGGCAAAGAGGGTATCATCATATGAGAACCCGGCAGATCCCCTCACGAAGGGACTGAGCAGGGTTAAGCATGTACAGCATGCAAGGCGCATTGGGCTGAAGGATGATATTAGTTTCAATAATTAGATTCCTGAAACTTGTAAAATGTAATTGACATTTGATGATAAATAAAAGTTGTTATTTATTTATGAGTAAGGTGTTACTATCTTGTGTTGATTGTTTACTATGTTTCATTTTTGCATGTTTTTACTTCCAGAATAATTATGTTATGGTATATATCATATTATTCAAACCATCCACAGTCAGTCAAACTTTGGAAGTAAGTATTGATTTAAGATTGTCATGAATTTGGCTTGTATGATTTGTCTAAAGTGTTTTAGACAATGCAATGGTTGCTACAACATTCATGAGTACTCATAAGGGCTGAGTATTGGATTCAACCCACGCTCACTTACATCACTTCATGGAATTTATCTCGAGTGATCGTGAGACAGTAATATCATATAAATCTTCAAACCTAGAGATAAGAGTTGTTGACTATGAGTTGGTTATTCATTGATTGTACGAAAACGCATTGGTAACTCGATGTTATAAAACGTGCCTTTGTGAGTAATTCAACAAGTAATCAGTACAAGCATATCAGTCGAAGTTTATATGTTCCTTCTAGAAATAGAAGCGATATCTAGGCCCCTCGATGATTTGGTTTTGACCTATGTACCGGGCCCGGTCAGAACCTAATTGATGTGTTCAATTTAGTTTTATGTCGAAACAAATCGGAGATTGAGAAACAAATGTTGGACAATAAGTAAGACCATGTTCCATGTGTTTGTCCGGCTGATATCATGAGAGCAGAGGATTATATGATCACTTATCTTAAATGGCGTATCACCATCATCTCAGTTCCGAGAGACTTTGAAAGAGCTACGATTGCTAGTCGGATTTTGAAGTCATATTTGCAAATATAGTTATTAGACTTATCCAAGTGGGAGACTGTTGGATATAGTGTCTAAGTCCATAACTTTATTTGGTATGTACTTGATCCGACCCGGCATGGTCCATTTGGGTTGCATGGCATTGCAATACTTGGATAGACTAAATGAGAGAATATGGCACTTATGATTATTAATATATTATAAGTTCTAATATATTAATAATAGTATTATTTAATTAGTATTTGATCAAGTATTAATCTAGTATTAATTTGGTGATCAAAGTGAGACTAATTAAATATATAAGGGTTGATTATGACAATCATCAATTCTTTTATGGTGGATTAATGATCCATGGTTTATGGGTTATGGATGTGACCATTTGGAGCTCCATGGATAGTCCATGGGAGTTACAAACCCATGGGTCATGAGAAATGAAGAGTCATGACAATTAAGAGTATTCATGTGAGAACCCTAATTGTGACACCACTATAAAAGGAACCCTTTGGCTAGTAAAATTGGAGCTAGTAAGGTTACTAGAGAGGGCATAACCGATTTTGAGTGCTAGAAGTATTCTCTCAAGTTATTCCAAGTTTTGTGGTGTTGTGTGAAGCATTTGAGGCACAACATTTGGGGTGCTAGGCTCACAAAGTCTTGAAGGAATCCAAGCAACAACAAGGTATGTATTTCTACTAGTTTTATGTTTCTTATATTCCCCATGCCATGCTAGTTAGGAAATAACCTTGAAAAAGAAATTTGCATGTATATAGAGAAAACATAGATTCAAGGTTATTAGGGTTGCATGTACACTTAGGAAGTGTTAGAATGCTCAGAACCCATCAGTTCCTAGCTCACATAGTAGAAAAATCCAAGAAAGAGGTCAAAATTCAAGACATTCCAGTAGCTCGTGAATTCCCGGACGTCTTTCCTGATGATCTTCCGGGGATACCCCCATAAAGACAAGTCGAGTTTCGAATGGACCTTGTACCAGGAGCTACCCCTATCGCCAAATCGCCCTACAGATTGGCTCCTGCGGAGATGCAAGAGTTGTCCAGTCAACTCAGTGAGCTTTCGGATAAAGGATTCATCCGACCCAGTTTCTCACCTTGGGGAGCTCCAGTTCTCTTTGTCAAGAAGAAAGACGGTACATTCAGGATGTGTATCGACTACAAAGAACTTAACAAACATACTGTCAAAAACCGATATCCACTTCCACAAATCGACGACCTATTCGACCAGCTCCAAGGAGCTAGTTACTTCTCACAGATAGATCTGCGATCCGGATACCACCAACTCAAGGTCCGTGAGGAGGATATTGCAAAAACCGCCTTCCGAACTCGTTACGGACATTATGAATTCGTCGTAATGCCCTTCGGTCTAACGAATGCTCCTTCCACATTCATGGACCTAATGAATCGAATCTGCCGACCTTTTCTTGATAATTTCGTAATCGTTTTCATCGATGATATCCTAGTATATTCCCGAAGCGAAGGAGAACACGGCCAACATCTTCGATAAATCCTGGAAACCCTGCGAACCGAAAAGTTGTACGCAAAACTCTCCAAGTGCGAGTTTTGGCTCCGAAGAGTGAACTTTTTGGGTCATGTTGATAGTCAGGAAGGAATACATGTGGATCCTTCTAAGGTCAAAGCCATCAAAGGATGGGCAATCCCAACAACACCCACAGAAAATCTCCAATTCGCCAGAACTTCTCTAAGATGGCCAAGCCACTTACCTCGCTTACACAAAAAGGTGTACCCTTCGTATGGGCGGACAAGCAGGAAGCTGCGTTTCGATCTCTGAAGCAAGCACTCTGCAGTGCGTCAGTGCTATCACTACCTGAAGGAACAGAACACTTTATAGTCTACTGCGATGCGTCAAATCAGGGTTTAGGCTGTGTACTCCTGCAGCATGGAAAGGTGATAGCTTACGCGTCTCGGCAGCTAAAGACTCACGAAGTGAATTATACGACCCACAACCTGGAACTGGGAGCAGTGGTCTTCGCCCTGAAGATTTGGAGACACTACCTATATGGTACCAAGTGCACTATCTTCAATGACCACAAGAGTCTTCAACACAACTTGAATCAAAAGGAGCTAAACATGAGGCAATGAAGATGGGTCGAACTGCTGAACGACTACGAGTGCGACATCAAGTACCATCTAGGCAAGGCTAACGTAGTAGCCGATTCCTTGAGTAGGAAGGAATACTCAAGTCGTCGTGTGAAAACTCTCTCGATAACTATCCAATCCCACCTGACCTCGCAAATCAGAACGGCTCAATCAGATGCAATGAAGGCGGAAAACAAAACAAGTGAAGCGTTGCGTGGAATGGAGAAGAATTTGGAGGTGAAGGAGGATGGAGCATACTACTTCATGAACCGCATATGGGTCCCTAAACTTGGGGGATTCAGAGAGGTATTCATGAACGAGGCTCACAAGACGCGATATTCCATCCATCCGGGTTCAGATAAGATGTACTTGGTTGTTAATCAACATTATTGGTGGCCAAATATGAAGGCAGAGATTGCCACTTACGTGAGCAAGTGCCTCACTTGTACTAAAGTAAAGGTTGAATATCAGAAGCCCTCTGGATTACTATAGCAGCCAGTAATTCCTGAGTGGAAATGGGAAAGGATTACCATGGATTTCGTGACCAAACTACCCAAGACGCCGGACGGTTTGGACACAATCTGGGTAATAGTTGATAGACTAACGAAATCCGCACATTTCCTGCCTATAAAAGAATCATACAAGATGGAGCGCCTGACAAGAATCTGATGGGTTTTAGCTATAAGAACATCCTATGTGCTCATACAAACCCTAATGCTTGGATCTAGGTTTCTCTATTGTACATGCAAGTTATCCAAGACTATAAACCCTAGATCTAGAATATGACAATCAATATAGCATATAATTAGGGTTTAGATGATACCTTGATTGTTATATAGCAATAACAATCCCAAATCCTTCTTCTATTGACTTTAGAAAGCTTAGAGTCACAAATGTCACTCCTCTAATGGTTCACAAACACCAAGAGCAAGAGGATGAAGAGGAGAGAGGATGGAGGCTGCCCAAAAACGTGTGAAACCCTAGAAGGATACTTAGCCACGTTTTTGGGTCATAAGGGTCATATATATATATATATATATATATATATATATATATATATATATATATATATATATATATATATATAGGAAGCTATTAGGGTTATCTAACAAGGAAACCCTAAATAGGATGCTTAAGCCCTAAGCAACCCACAGATTCCTTTCCTTAAGGCCTTGGACGATTTCTTATGGGCTTCCCCATAGAATTCGTCCACTCCTTAATATAAGGCAATCCATAGCCCAAATTGCAATTATCTTATAATTACAATTCCAGTCCCTTAAGTTTAATTAATCTCTTTTAGTCACAAAACTAATTACCAATTAATTATTGACTAATATTAATTAAACAATATGATTTCTCCTTTAATATATATTATTCTCATAATATATTAATAAATCATATTTATTCATTTCTCTCCATAATTCATCCTATCAAGTTGCTTTGGTGAAGGCAACCCAAAAGGACCATGCACCATCGGGTCAAGTACATACCAAAATAGTTATGGACTTAGACACTAATCCAACAGTCTACCACTTGGATAAGTCTAATAACTATTATGCGTATGACTTCAGATCCTGATCTGTAATCGTAGCTTTCCAAAGCCGCTGTCAACTCTGATCCTATCAGATACACGTGTCCTTAGATAAGGGATCATATATTCCTCTATTCTAGATATCATAAGACATGAATTCTAATCATTCTCTTTGTACTATTTCTCGATTTCCGATTTATGACGACTGACTAATTGAACAAATCAAATTAGCCCTAGCACGGCCGAGCATTTACGTTTTTCATCACTAAATCATCGAGGGGCCCAAAGATATCGCTTTTATCCTACTTTAGATAAAAGGAACGGATAAACTTTGATACAATGCTTGCTTGCACTCACTCACCGAATTACACACAACAATATGTTTTATGACACCAAGTTACTAGTGCGTTTACATATTATCAATGTGCAACCGATTTGCAAGATACAACTCACACATCTCAGTTTCAAGAATATAAGATGTTATCGTCTCACCAATCACTTGTGATACAATTCATGGAGTGATCCAAGTGAGCGTGGGTTTACTCCAATGCTCAAATTCATATTCATAAGCACTCATGAACGTTTCAGCAAACATTTGCTTATGTCTAATACTCTTTAGATAATCCACACACCAATTCACGACAGTCTTCATTCATACCTACTTCCAACATATGAACGACTGTGGCCCGTTCGAATAATTTGACTGTTCTTAACCAATTAAATTATTCTGGAAGTCAAAACATGCAAAGTGAAACACAAGATTAATACTAATCCCATATGGCCTCAAACCTTTGAGTATAAATAAAACACCTTTTATTTATCACCATATCGATTACTCATTATTTGTCGTTTCGGGTAATCAACTTCTTACTTGAATTATTACAACACTTGTCCCATTCTCCTAGCATGCACACAATGTTTTCCTATGGTTCTTACTTTGTGAAATAGATCAAATTGAACACATTTTCAATCATTCTCATTTCACAATTCCTAATCCTTTTTTTTCATAAGTGTAAGAATATCAAATTCTTACCACTTATAGAACATGTTAGATTCTAATATTTTATGCAAAGATCCTTTCGTAATGTCACTGCACCAAAGTCACAAAGACTATTGCCAATGATATTACAAAGTCCTCTATTGGAGATTGTTACAAGACAATTCCTTAGATATGATGTCTCTCACTCAAAGTACATTCCTTTGAACATCCTTTTGCATAAAAGTTTCTAATCTAGTCATAGATTTTCAATATTCAATTCCCAATATGGAAACGTTTCCATATTTTCCATATGACAACTCATTCTTAATAGAATCTTATCTATTCATAATAATGTCGATATAGTCCATCCAATATGGAAACATATCCATATTTTCCAATACTATACTTCCAACTACTCATAAGCGACCAATCCTCGGCAAACTTTGGATTGTCCTTTGAAAGTTGTTTATTTTAGCCAAAACCAATTCTTGTCCCTTTTCCTTCTAAATGCGCTAGACATTTGGAAAATTTTTGAATGGTCAAATATTATAGCATTTGCAATTGATCCTATACCCGAAGCGTATGGGACACGATGCATAATGTCTTACATAAAGATTTGATACTTTATCAATCTTTTGCCATAATGTTTTATTTGCTATGTTCTCAAAATTCGAATTGTGAAGAGGAATGCCGTAATCATCATTGAAATTTTAAGAACACACTATGTACCTTTGACTAAATTTATTAACATTTCTCAACCTAAGCCTTTAGATTTGAAATGAAGCATAATATTCTCTCCCTTAATTATAGCAAAACGACATTTTAACTCTTACAACTTTTCAAAGTATGACTCTTATTTTCTATAATTAATATTGCTAACTTGCAATACTATCCTTAATAATCATACAATCATAACATTTATGCTCCCACTATCATGATTATTCTAAACATAACACTTATGCTCCCACTAGCTTTGACATGTATTTAGAAACAGCTTAACTTTCAGAAAAACAATGCTTATTGAATTTCTTAAGTTCATGTTTCTAATACTTAGTGCTTTGATAATCTTTTATCAAGGCTTCTTGAACTTATACACCTTTGCCTTAGATAGTTCATATGTGTGTCTAAACAATTGCCAAACCTCACAATTCAAATTATGGAAAGGGATACCGTAACCATAATCGAATTTGAGAATGCAATTTTACAATCACTATCTGCTTAAAATCTTTCTTAGTGAAAGTATTTCTTCACAATCATTTTCATGAAGGAGGAAATCTTATGACACTTAGATTTAAACGGTGTATTTTTTCCTATCCATGTGAATTTGTCAAAACCAAAGTTTACGACAAATTCAAACTCATATGGATCGAACTTTCTTAACCTCGATTTATTGCCTTATGGTAGCACAGCTGCCCACCATGTCTTCAAAGTAGTTAAGCAGCTCACCTTTTCCTATCAATGTACCTTTCATTGATCAAGTTCCTTGCCTTTTATGCATTCAAATGAGAACTCATAGGACTCACATGCATAATTAACTCAATTGAAATGGCACAGAAACAAAATAATGTCAACACGATAGGTTGTAAACCTCAACTCGTGTGCCAGTGATGATCGATAAGGTTTATTTGATTTGTTCTTGAAACCTTTCAAGACCATTAAGACTCCCACTGACTCCTTGACACTAAGATTCTTTTTTCAATAACCATTTCTTGACAAACAAATATTCAAGAGTTAGTGTAGCTTTTATCAAAACACTTCATAAATTGGTCCTAGTTGGTCTTTGTCTTATCCAAGACATCACAACTTACCAATTTCAAATGTGCAAGAATAAGAAAACCTTTTTCCATATTCTACATTTGATGAATGTTATAAACCTTCTTAATACTTGTCACTCATTGTCACAATATTAACTTTAAGACTTGTTATTGGAACGAAGTATGATTGACTTCTTGATTTAACCATTTCTTCAATCCTTGATTCCTCTTCTTAGACATACAATTGTACTAAGACTCACTTAGAGGATCAATTGAGATATGGTTCTTAATCATTAAGACCTATCATAAAGCATAAAAGCTACTCTCCAATCTTCTTAGAATGGAGAAACTTTTATCTTTCTGCCTACTTGATTCTTCTTATTCGTTTTGCTATTGATTTAAACCCTTTTAATCAATTCACAATTACACTTAATCTTATAAGTGTAATCATATTTACTAAACCTTTAGTAAATCATGACAAATATCTTTGTTACTCTTATGGTGGATTTGATCAACACGCAACTTTGTGTATTCGATCTCCTAGTCCTTCACTTGACACTTTGTCAATGAATTAGTCTAATTTCCAAATATGAAATTTCTCATTCATCGTGCAACTAAGTTGCATGATTCCAAGTTTCTATCCAATTGAAACTTGGGCAATGAGAAACTCTCCCTATTTGGTAAATTCTCGACATTTCCACAAACAACATAATTCAGAATCAAATCCATTATTGCTAATATTAGAAACCTTCAAACATCAATTTTCATGCATGCCATTGCAAGGATAAATAAATAATATAAAATCAAAATTTATTTTATTGCGGAAAAATTTTTTCCTTACAATGCAATTCATTGAAAAACTATGCTAATACATCTTTCATAGCAATCTTATTCTAACTCTAAGTAGTAGCTCAAGAATCTAATCTTCGAGAAATGCGATCGAAATCCATTCCTTCACGGTTAGATTCTGCTCACTTCTTCCCTTAAGCTTCCTTTCTTTTCTTCGATCCTACAAAACATCAATTGTAATCTTATCACATTATGTATTAAGAATCTAGAATAGAAGCTTAAAAGAGTTACTTAATGGATTTTACCTATATTAGAGCCATACGTTTCGACTCTCCCATCTCTTAGATCTCTTAGGTAAATGGGGCAGCTTCGTCCCCAATGCCTTTTTCTCTTGGCAATAAAAGCAAATTGACTCTTTTGGAACATGACATGGAACTACTCACTACTAGAAAAAAGGCCTTTTACGACGCGCAAACAATGACACTCGCTGATAGACGACGTGCATTTGTAAGTGCCCTAAAAGATAATGTTAATTTTGCAAAATTTGAAGGATAGAGGGCACGCATTTGTGCGCGCCCTAAAATTAGTGTCAGAAAAGAAAAAAAAGAAATGCGGAGGGCGCCTTTCATAAAATGTGCGTCATGTAAATGTGTCGCTTTATAATTTTTAAGTGAAATACGCGTTTTAGGCGGGAAATGAAATCGACGAAAATTATCCCCGCCTATTGAATCCCAAAAATTAATCCCCCCGCCTCTTCTACTTAGCAAGAAAAAGCCCTAGGTTTCTCATCTTCATCTTCAGTATCATCAATCTCTACTCGATCTCCTTCTTATCAGTATCATCAAACATCCCGTTCATCCTCTGCATTATTTCCATCGTTCTTCCCTCTTCTCACTGATCAATACCCAAAAAACCCTAATATCATAACCACTCCTCTTTTCTCGCACAACAAAATACCAAAACATCACCAAATACTAAATTCCACAAAATCGTTGTGACCATTTTAACTAGGGCTTTTTTCATGAACGAAGACACTCTCGCATCTCTCTTAGCTCTGAAACAATGGACGATCTCAGTATCAATTCTGATGATCGAGAAATTGATTAATCTTTGTTTTTGTTGCAGGTGCAACTTGGTACAGATTCCTTCACTTTCGATCATGTCTATGGAAGCTATGGTTCCCCATCATCCTCCACGTTTGAAGATTGCCATGGTGGATTTCCTTCTTCCTTTCTGTTTCTACGGTAGGGATCCATTTTTTTCTCCCCCGCAGATGGTTGTGGTGACCGGCCTCCCCTGTTTTTCTTGTCTTTTGTGAGTAATTCTTCCCCCATTGTGAAGCACCTCTTCATATTCCCCCCGGTTATCTCGAGTCTCATCGGTGGTGGAGACAGTGGCGGTAAAGGAGGGTAGGGCGGCGGCGGCGGCGGCAATGGTGGTATGTGGTTATCGAACAAAGGTATCTCCCGCTTCCTAACACTCTGATTAGGGCTTTCCATGAACAGAATCGTAGCCTCGTTTCCCTTCTCGAACCCTAGAGCTGATGTAAACAACGGTGGTGAAGGTGGTGGAGAAAGCTGTGGAGCCGACCACAGTGATGGTGGAAGCTGAGGTTCCATCACAGGTTCCGATTCCAACTTAGTAACTTCCAACGATTCTTCTTCATCATCATCAGATTCCAACTCCGTATCTTCCAATGATACTTCTTCCTCTTCATTGACTACTTTCTCCTTCCCCTTCAAGTTTGAGTAGTAAATTTGTCTCCATTTAGCCGTCTCAGCCTCCATCCCTTCCTCTGAGTAGTAATATTTTCTCATTTCTGCTATTTTAGCTTCTGTCTCTTCTTCTCTCTTTATCTGGTCCTCACGATGCATCTTCATTATCTTCACCATTTCTAGCAACTCTGTTCGGATGATCCTCAGCTCTTCCTGGGCATTTTCTTGTTGTTGAATCCACAGAGATTGTTGTTGTTGTTCATTTGCTGTTATTTTTTTCCCAGCATAGCCAATAGCAGATAAGAAAAAAAAAACCCAAAAGGACAAAACTACCCCTAGACCCCAAAACAGAAAATAAAAAGACTCAAATAAAGCAATTAAGCTAAAAGCATTTCAGACTGAGTTGGGGCTTATCACTTCTATGTCTCCCCCACAGTCACCTGCTAACATGAGCCTAGGTCCAGATCATCTGTTGCAGTTACAGCATGCTAGGCAGCAGATGAATAAGTCTTCTCCACAGCCTCCTGCAGCTTCAGCTAATGGTGTTGGATTGGAAAACCCTTTAACATCTCAGAAACAACAAACACCACAAGGCCAACCACACCCAGGCTTTACAAAGCAGCAACTACATGTTCTCAAAGCCCAGATTCGAGCTTTCAGGTGTATAAAGGTTTGCAGAACTTTTTTTTTTTTTTTTAAATATATTTTTCATTTATCATCTCAGGGGTTATTTCTTTTCGACTTAATGAGCTTAATGGGATAAGCACGTAATATGGACAACTATTTATATCACTGTTGTTTTTTGACTTAATTCGGACAGAATAGCTTACTGGTTTAAGCAAAAAACTTGGCTTAATGTATTTGGACACTACTTGTTTACCTATTTACCCCCCCCCCTTTTTTTTTACCCTCCAGACAACTCTACTCATGTTCTCCCTTCATGATGACCTAACAAGGTTTTACATTAGTTTTGATCTGAAAAAGCTTTGCTTAATGGTTTTTTGAATTTGAATTTTCAGACCATTTTCATTTACGTATTCGAACATTTCAAACACTTACAACCTCCAAAATCATTTTACTTTGTATTAAAATATTATTTGAACGATATTTTTCTTATAATCATGTGTGATGGTTGGCAGTAAACCAAGGAAATCTGGAAGTGGATCCTCATTAGATGCAATTAAATTTGGAGAGGTTTGGCTTTATTGTATTTCTGAATTAACCTAGAATTTATGCTATAAAATCATGGAGAATACCCTTGTGTGTGCAAAACACGTGATATGGCTTAATGTGTGATTTTGGAAAAAGATAATAATGTGTGTTATGGAATTACTTATATACCCTTGTGATGGATGCAGTAAAAGGAAGAGCAGTTACTATCAGCGGCAATGACAGGCGGCTGTACAACTCACTGCAAGGAAGCTTGGAGGGAAAACAAACCCAAAGTACTCTGTGAATCAAGCAAACAGAAATTGAAACTTGTAGATGAAATTTTAGTATATACCCTTTTAGTCTTGTAATATCAGTAGTAGCTTTTCACTAAATTTTACAAATCTTGTGCTTTTTTTTATAGACATTTGAGTTTGCCCAGAGAACATATGCAGACTTTTTTAGAAGATTGGTGGAAGAACTTATTGGGATTTCAGAATTTGTTTTTATACGGATATGGTGCTGTTTTCAACTTCCTAGGCATGCTTGGAACTGTCATTATTAAAGGTACTTACTCCCTTGGATTTTACTCTGACCATTTTACCCTTTTACTTTTTTTAATTATGTTAATCATTCACAGAAAACCCTTATTTCCATGTGATTATTTTTTCCAGGTCCTGAAAGCTTTGATATTTTACAAGGACATTCAAAAGCTACCATTCTTTTAATTGTGAACAATGCAGCTCAAGGAATTGTATCCTCTTTTTTCTTCAAATATGCTGGTAACATTATTATAAGCATTTGTTTTTTTACACAATAAAAAGATTATAAATAGTGGAAGACTAACTTTAATATCTATTATTTATAACATGCAAACACAATTTTGAAAAAGTATTCATCAACAGTTGCTACGATCTTCACTGGCTTTACATCTGCAGCTTTATTTGGTTACACTCACACTATAAATGTTATGTTTTCATCTCAATGCATCAGGTATATGGATTCAACAGTTTTTGTCCACTAATAATTACATTACATATAACTTGTAATTGTCCTATTATTATACATCCAAAATACATGTAAATAAGAAGCAAGACAATGATTTAATTTTTTTTTTTTTCAGCTTTCAAAACTTCATCAGTTAATGGTACATGCAGCAGAAGCACTGGAAATTGAAGCTCCTGATTTATATAGCCATATACACTAGCCCTTAATGGTGTACGGATAGCAGTTGCAAATATTTTTTTACCCTTGGAGCCTACACGGTACCTGGTATGTTACCTATTATTATTCTTTATAACCTTTTAATGTAAATCTCACAAAATCCTGAGTTTCATTTAATTAAGTGTTATCTTAAATGGGGAATCTAAAAGGTAATGACCAGTATTATATGCATCTTTGCAATGGCTGGTGTGAAAGAGCTGAGAAAAATTGCCCCTTTGAGAAGGTAATTGGTGTTTTTGACTTTTTTTTATTACCCTCTGACTTTGACTTTATTGTAGTTCTTTCATAATACAAACAGATTTTGAATGCAGATGGAATCTAGTAGAAATAGATGCAGAATTGTTGAAATTGACCATGGAGACAAAAAGTGTCTTGTCACTTATTTATCCTTCAAATACATACATGGTACATTAATCTGTTAATTGCACATTTTCTTTTTAAATTTTAATGTTATTATAAGGTTTCATGAAAGTCTTTTAACTTATTTTTGGTGTTACAGGACCTTAATATTGGGATTGCCTTTTGGTTGGCAGCTGGTGGTGATGGGTGTGTGAGTGAAGAAATAAATGGAAATAATAATTTAAAGGTTAAATACAAGTCTGATTCCAGGATCCTATTGGTTGGTTCTGGTGCAGATGAGCAGTGTGGTGGGTATGGGCGCCATAGAACTAAGTTCAGAGAAAGCAGGTTACTTCTTATTAATCAGTATTATCTCATACTGTAAAAGAAGCAAGATAAAATACTGAAGTAAGTTTTGATGATTATTTGTTGATATGTTTATTTGGGGTGGTCTAAATAAGGAAATGAAGTTAGATATGCAGAGAATATGGAAGAGAAACCTAGGTAGAGATGATAGATGCATCGCTGATAATGGCAAAGAGGTACCACTTGCTTCTTTGTTAAGTCGTTCAGTTCTTTATGTGTTAAGTCCTGAAAGAAACACATTACATTACACATTTAGTTGGATTGAATTTGAATGGACATTTGTGGTTTGGTCACTTCAGGCTAGGTTTCCTTTTCTGGATGAAAATGTAATAAGGATACTGCTTGATATTCCACTATGGGAGATTGCAGACCTTGGCCAACCAAGTGGAGTTGGTGATAAGATCTTGAGAAAGGTAAGTTTGTCTATTCCAGTTTTATCCTTACTAAACTTCCATGTGTACATGTGCACATTTTGATTACTTCATTTTCTCTGATATTGGTTCAGATCTTGGTCAATTTTCTGCAATATATGAATCCTGTTTTCCAGTTGTTAAAAAAGAGTGGGAAAAGTTAGAGATAGTTGGGGTTGGAGTTACTACATATGAGGTATCTTTGAAGAGATTTAGATTTTTTATGAGCATTTCATGATTTACAGCTTTTGTATTAACTTTTACACTTAATTCTTACATTGTTACAAAAGAGTGGCATGTTGTTGTTCGTGTTGACTATATTCCTTCTCGTGTTGACTTACCTTCTTTAGGCCATGGGAAATATGTTGATATTTATACGCAGTTTTTTTCTTACGTCGGTGGTGGCGAAGTTCAAGATTAAGGGAGACTTGTAATCATGTTTGGCTTTCCTTTCCAGTAAGAAACAGAGTTGTATGATTATTTGTTAGTTTTATAGGAATGTATAACACATGTTAGCAATGTATTATTTTTGTTTAACATTTGAATGATTTTTTGTATGACATTATAATTTGTGCAATTTATTTTATATTATGCAATGGATTGTATTTTTTGTATATGGTATTTTATTTCTGTTATATGAAATTAAATGAAAATTTAATTTAAAAATTAATAAATATATAAATTTATTTTTTTTAAACATTTAAATTTACGATACGCAAAAATGTATGTCATCTTCATTTATGACATGGCCTTTCTTGACAGGGGCTTTCTTGATACGCAATGCGTGTCATTAACACGCGTGTCGTAAGGTTACGACACGCGAATGCGTGTCGTCTTCCTTTATGACAGGGCCTTCCTTGATACGCATTGCGTGTCGTAACCGCGCGTCGTAAATGCGCGTCGTAAATGCGCATCGTAAATGCGCGTCGTCTATAGACGACGCGCAAAAGCGCGTCGTCTCTCTTTATGACAGGGCCTTCCTTGACACGCATTTGCGCGTCGTCTGAGCGTTTTACGACGCGCAATGAGCGTCGTAAAAGGCCTTTTTTCTAGTAGTGACTTCAGACATTGCCTTTCTCTTATGATCAAACTTTTCGATCATAGCATATCTTTCGTTGCCATTGTCTATATCCATAGAGGTCTTGAAGGCAGATTCACCAATCAACTTTGCTTTTCTATTGCGCCAAACTATTGTTGATTCAGCAGCAATAAGCATATAGGTGAGATCTTTAAGGGTCATGTCGCGATTCATCATATAGTACTCTCTTACGAACTTACTATATGAGTTAGGAAGTGACTGAAGAACCCAATCAACAGCCATTTCCTCACAGACAACGGATCCCAACATTCTTAACCTATCAATGTGTGACTTCATCCCTAGGACGTGTGCACACACCGACTTTCCTTCTTTATGTTTACTTGCCAAAAGGGCTTGAGTGAGTTTGAACTTTTCAAGCCTTCGAACTTGTGGGTTAGGGAGAACAATTGGAGGAGGTGGAGGAAGTGAAGCATTATTTCTTGTTCCTCGATCGAATCGTGGAATACCATCTTCATGTGGAATGCTTGTTCCACGGGATTTGGGAAGACCATAGTTGTCGAACTTTGACATCTACAAAACGGGAGAAAACGAATTCAAGTTAGTTGATTGATTGAGTCCTTAGTAAATCACCCAAATGAGATACTAAGGCTAGGACCCAACACAATATTCTACAACTCGGGAGAGGGATGCCTTAACCCAAATTGCAGAACATTTGAAGGTAAGTGAATGACGATTCACTATATTCCACCATGAAAAACGAAAAAGAAATTTAAGTTTTAAATCTATGAAAACTCCTAGATCCTATGAGATTCATTGAACATTTCAATGGCATGTTTAAATCTCGATATGCCCCTCTTGTTTGTGACTGGGATGCCGAGGATCACAAAGCGGGTGTGAATAACCATGCACACTACATGGTGCCCCCACATGTTTCAGTCACCTATTCGATGTGCCGGTAAACTACACACGCTCCACCGAACTATGACAAACATTGAGTCACCCTTTGCTACCTTTGCTTAGAACCATTTAGTGTGCCAGTAAACCACACACGCTCCACTAACGTCTTTGCAAGGGCACAAAGTGTAATTTCATGGAATTGTATCAATTCACTTTGCCTAAGTAACTAAGATTGGGAATTTGAAAACATTTAGCTACTTTTGTACTTCATTATACTTATAATGGAAGGTTTCGTCCTATCCTACCCGTTCGGCTAACGACCCTCCACTAGTCAAGAGTGCGGTGGGTAAGAGTGGATACCCATTCAATCTCCATTTTATAGGCAATTTCCTTAAACACCCCTTAGAGACCAGCTTCGTGAATGAGGCCTACTAACGGTAAGACTGACTTTTACTCATATATATATATATATATATATATATATATATATATATATATATATATATATATATATAATGTTAGACTTTTAATGTTATATATAGTATAGGGTGTATTTTACAACTTTTAAAATACTAGGTGGTCAAATTTAATAATTATACTTTTAATTCAATTAAATTGTAAACCTAAACTTTTATGGATTTATTAAACCTCTTTTAATTATAAACCTTAATTAATGAATAAAACCATAAGGGTGTGATTTGAACTTTTCAAAACAATACTAGGGTTTTAGAATTTAACATACCTAATTAAACTTTTAATCAACTTTTAAATTCCAAAACTTGAGGGCAAGTTTTGAAACATTTCAAAATATTAGGGTTTAGAATTTAAATATACATCAAAATTAAACAATTAATCAAAATTTAAATTCCAAAACTTGAGGGCAAGTTTTGAAACCTTTTTTCAAAACATTAGGGTTTCAACTATTTAAATTTCAAAACAACAACTTTTGAGGTCAAATTTAAACTATAAAACCTAATGGGGGAAAATATGAAACATTTCACAACACAAGGATCAAATAACAAATAATCTAAATTAATAATTAATCACATAATTATCCATGTTTGATTTCTTTAATGATTTCTTGCAAAACAATTTATCAATTTAATCAAAATAATTAATCAATTATCACATAAGGAAACAAATATTTTATTAATTGATAAATATCTTCAATTAGATCAAGAATATACTCATATATATAAAAAAACGAATTTATATTGATCTAATATGATAAGGCAAGTATCCTCAAGCAAAAACAGCAAGAAATCTTGGTTTTCCCTCTTACTGACCAGCCGACTCGTCGAGTCAGGCATGCACTCGTCGAGTTAGCATGAACTCAACGAGTTCATCTAAAAAACTCGGCGAGTTCAGCCCCCAGAAACACAAAAATCGAATTTTTTCAACATACAAAGCATCAATACAGTAGAAACCAATCTAGGCTCTGATACCACTTATGGGTTTTGGCTATAAGAACATCCTATGTGCTCCTACAAATCCTAATGCTTGGATCTAGGTTTCTCTATTGTACATGCAAGTTATCCAAGACTATAAACCCTAGATCTAGAATATGACAATCAATATAGCATATAATTAGTGTTTAGATCATACCTTGATTGTTATATAGCAATAACAATCCCAAATCCTTCTTCTATTGACTTTAGAAAGCTTAGAGTCACAAATGTCACTCCTCTAATGGTTCACAAACACCAAGAGCAAGAGGATGAAGAGGAGAGAGGATGGAGGCTGCCCAAAAACGTGTGAAACCCTAGAAGGATGCTTAGCCACGTTTTGGGTCATAAGGGTCATATATATATATATATATATATATATATATATATATATATATATATATATATATATATATATATATATATATATATATATATAGGAGGCTATTAGGGTTATCTAACAAGGAAACCATAAATTGGATGCTTAAGCCCTAAGCAACCCACAGATTCCTTTCCTTAAGGCCTTGGACGATTTCTTATGGGCTTCCCCATAGAATTCGTCCACTCCTTAATATAAGGCAATCCATAGCCCAAATTGCAATTATCTTATAATTACAATTCCAGTCCCTTAAGTTTAATTAATCTCTTTTAGTCACAAAACTAATTACCAATTAATTATTGACTAATATTAATTAAACAATATGATTTCTCCTTTAATATATTATTCTGATAATATATTAATAAATCATATTTATTCATTTCTCTCCATAATTCATCCTATCAAGTTGCTTTGGTGAAGGCAACCCAAAAGGACCATGCACCATCGGGTCAAGTACATACCAAAATAGTTATGGACTTAGACACTAATCCAACAGAATCTACATCAGGGAAATCGTGAGACTCCACGGAGTACTAGTATTAATCATCTCAGATAGGGATAGTAGATTTACTTCACGCTTTTGGCAATCGCTTCAGAAAGCTATGGGAACACAACTCGATATGAGCACAGCCTACCACCCACAAACGGATGGTCAAAGCGATCGAACCATCCAAACGCTAGAAGATATGCTTCGCACGTGCGTAATAGACTTTGGAAAATCGTGGGATACCTACTTGCCTTTGATCGAGTTCTCGTATAACAACAGTTATTACTCGAGTATCAAAGTTGCTCCTTTCGAAGCATTATACGGGCGCAAGTGTAGATCACCGTTGTGCTGGGCTGAGGTAGGAGACACCCAGCTAGCAAGAGGACAAACTCCAAACAACGTCTTAACGGGACCGGAAAACATACGCGAGATGACCAAGAAGATAATTCAGATCAGAGCACGACTACAATCGTCACGAGACAGACAAAAGAGCTACGCCGATAAACGACGAAAGCCCTTGGAAATCAAAGTCGGAGATATGGTGCTACTAAAAGTCTCTCCTTGGAAAGGAATGATTTGTTTTGGGAAGCGAGGCAAACTGAACCCTCGATACATTAGACCCTTTGAGATTCTTGCCCGAATCAGTCCAGTGGCTTATATATTGCAACTACCCGCCGAGCTCAGCAGTGTACACCCTGTGTTCCACGTCTCCAACTTGAAAAAAATGCTTATCTGACGAGACTCTCGTCATTCCATTAGAGGAAATCGAAATCAATGAGAACCTACTGTTCATTAAAGAGCCAGTTGAAATCATGGACCGAGAGGTAAAGCGTACCAAGCAGAGCCGCATTCCGATCGTGAAAGTTCGATGGAACGCAAGACGCGGACTAGAATTTACATGGGAATGCAAAGATCAAATGAAGCAGAAGTACCCTCATCTATTCTCACATTCTCAAATCTTGCTTTCAAAAGAATTTCGGGACAAAATTCCCTCTAACGGGGGGATGATGTCACAACTAGAAATTTTGGTGCCTTGTAACTATAACACTTAAAACAACTATGGATCAATAATATGAAAGCATGCATGATGCTTATTCTATAACAACAAAACTTCACCAAATACTACATTCTAGCCTTACAAATGGTCAACAAAGAATTTGAAACCTTTGAAATTACAATTTGAGTTCACTTTGGACTAGGATTTCCTTATTGGGCCTAATGGACTAATAAGCTTCCAATTTATCCATCCTGAATCTAGAACTCTCTAATGGGCCCTAATTGGACCCATATACATGAAACTTAACATTTTTGGGCCTTATGAACCCAAAATAAATTAGATTAACTTTAATGGGCCTTATTGGACCAAAACAAATTTATATTAGCCCAAATAGGTCATAAAATGCATTCCTGATTTTTATTAGACCAAAAATCATCCAACATAACCATAATATGGGCTAAACACTCAAAATCCCAATTCTTTCCTTCTTTCTTCTCCTCTTCTCGGCCCAACTACACAAGGAAGGAGAAGTTGACGTTTGCTTGCCACCTCACCATTGTTTCATGGTTCTCCATGCAAATAACTCATGTATCTAAGAAACCATCCCTTCACTCATCTCTCTTCTCTCCTCTCTTTCTTCCTCTCGGCCGAACCTAAACACACACACACACACACACTTTACTCAAAATTCTCTCAAAGAAACTCTCTCCATTCCTCTCCAAATTTACGAGATCTAAGAGGCTTTCAAAGAGATTTTTCCACAAAAATCATCATCCAAGGTAAGTTCATGCTTGGATCTATGACCTAGACTTTTTGTTTTATCAAAAACCTCTTCCTAATCCATACAAAATCATGATCACTCTCTTAGAAATCATCTAAGTTCAAGATCTTCCAAGGAAGGTTGCTAAAGCCGAGAAATAACATCAAACTTCTTCTAGTCTTCTTCAAAACCAAAACTACAACTCAATGTGAGCTTCATACCCCTCTATTTTCGGTTTTCATATGTTTTATAGGGGAGAATACAAGGAAATGTGTAGATCTATGTGTATGTGTATGCTATGTGTGATTTTATGCATGTATGTGTGTGATGTTATGTGTTTTTGTGATAAATATGTAACAAAAAGAAGTGATAATTCGAGATCTGTGACATGAGAAAGGAAATAAACAAAAACTAAGTTCTTATACACTAAACTAGTTAAGAAAAATAGCTTATAAGGTTATGAGGAACATACTTTAACATGATACAAAACTTGGGTAAAAACTGCCAAGTCACGGTTTCTTGAGGGTCAAAAGAGTCAACAGTTTTGATAATCATTTTTCTGAATATTTGAATTTTCAAAGGACTTCAAATGCAAAAATTTGAGTTATTGGGCTAAATATGGGCTTTTCGGCCCAACAAGCCCAAAAATTGCGAAAATTGAAGTTTTTAAGGTGCTGAATTGTAATATTCTATAACACAGGGGACATGAAGTGAAATAAAACTATTTCTAAGGTCAAAAATGCTTTTAAACTCCAAAAAGGATCAAAAATGTAAACTTTTTGTATTTTGGGCCAAAACTGTAAAAATTGCGAAATTTGGGTTTCTAACCGAGAAATACCATTCTGGAAGGGCTAAAACTATTTACTAAAAATAATTTGGGTTAAAAATGTCTTTTCAACAAGTTTATGATACAAAAGTGACAAGAAAATGTTTTTAAGGACTAAAAATGAAATTCTTTTATATAAAGGACTAAAAGTGTAATTTTTATAAAAGAAAGGTAGTGAAAAGGGTCAAAGTCATACTTCTAAACAAATTAATTCATTAAGACAAAATACAAGATATCCGGCTAACGACAAAATGAAAAACAAATACACCTTCAATAAAAAATATCGTTATAAACGAATTGATTCGGTCTCGAATCAATACAAAACAACAAACGTTAAATCAAAACACTTCAATAGATACGTGATGACTACAATGAGCAAATCTACAAACTTTGGGCTTATGAGTTTCTAATTATGCTTGTTGGGCCTTGCAAGGCCACCAACATGATCTTTGGGCCCAAAGGGATAACGCTTATATGTTATTGGGCCTTCAATGACCCAATATTTTATAAAAGGACTTTCAATAGCTTTATGTGCTAGTGGGCCAAAGTGTCCCGCTAGAAAAGCTAGTAAGGTCACAGTAATCAAATACAAGTTGGACCATCGTGTCTTTCGCATCCACGACAGCCTAAGGAACTTACGATTGTAACGGGACATAATACTCCCCTTCTCTTCATTTGTTAAGGCTTACGAAAAATTAAAGTAGACAATAATTAGGACGATATACAATATAGATTAATCAATACTCATTCGTTAAGACAATACAAAAATCAGTAAATACGAATACATGTCAACATCGGAAAAGGGTTTTCCGGGGAATTCAATACTACTCGTACGAAATTTGATAACTATGATATAAAATACCCTTCATATATATATATATATATATATATATATATATATATATATATATATATATATATATATATATATATATATGTTTTTGAAATCATTCGTGCATCAACTTATGGATCTCACACTTTGATAAACAAAAGTCTTTTAAAAAAATATCGGATTTTCTGGGTTTTTACAAAACTACACAAATCATTTTTATCCCAACATTTCTTATGAACTCACCAACATTTCATATGTTGACGTTTTTCCAAAATAACTTGTATTCTTAGATATCAGGTAAGCGGAAGAGTATTATGAAGTAATGTTAGAGGTTATGTTGTTAAAAACACTCGAACTATTTATGTTATGCATGTGTAATGTAAAACAATGTACTTGATGTGAATAATTTCAGTTGTAATATATTGATGCATGGCGACGTTTATGTTATGATTCATGTATATTCATTGTGACGATATTCAATTTAAGTCACGCGAGCCCTCGGACGTTTCCGCCGTTTGGTTCGGGGGTGTGACATGTTGCATTTTGTTGCTATCATAAACCTTATATTTTTGGGATGTACCTTTCGTAGACAATTACAATGATGTAAACTCAGTATTATTGTATTATTGTATGTGTGATGATGATGCTTTCTTTGTTTCAATTATATACACTATGATGATATTACAAGATGAAGTCACCCAATCCCCAAATGTTTCCGCCGTTTTTTCAGTTCGGGGGGTGTGACAGCAGTTCCTTCGAGTGCAACAGTAGCGGCGGCATGAAAAAACGTCCGCCCACTTGCGTCCTAGTCGTCGCCGGCAACGAGAAATGCGATGAGCAAGACGACGGCTCACCATGGCGGCAAGGCGTCGATTAGTACCGATGGTATATGGAACAGTGACACTCGTAGTCCACTACTCCACAGAGATCTTGAGCCATCCCGGCGTGGGGGAAAGAATGAAGGTCAACGACAGCTCCCTTGGTGGCCTTGGCCGGTCGGAAGGATGAGAGAGGGAGGTGGCGGCTGAAAGGTCACGTATGGAAGGTGGCGGTTGGAGGATACTCCTAGGGTTAGGGTTTACACAATACTATATATATGGAGGCTAAATGAGTTTGATGGATTATCTCGTGTTCAACTTCAAATATATGCACATTTTACACGTTTGATCCCTCCCCATAAGATTCTTTTCAATTTAAGCCTACAATTTACAAAACAGCCCCCAACATCCAAAATTCATAACAATTCAAGTTGTAAGTCCCTAATCTGCCTGTGTATCAGTCAGATCCGTTTGATGGTACAGAATCCCAATCAAACGGATGATGTCAGATCAAGTAAGAAGAGAAGGAGAAGAAGAATATTATGAATCTCTGTATGATTTGATTAGAATTAAAGTTCCAGATACAAAAGATTCACACACAGGAAATGCTCTCTAGTTTCTCTCTTCTCTCTGGCCGTAAACTCCTTAGGGTTCATCTATCTCTACTCCTCACCCTAACACCTCTATTTATACTAGGGAACATGGGCCGGAAACAAATGGGTCGTAAATGAGTTTACGGCCGTAAGGTGTTTACGGCCGTAAACTCAGCTGTAAACTAGACCAAATATTCATAAATATTACAGTAAAATACAATTGCCCAGAAAAGTAAAGTATAAACCATATTTTGACCCCACAATCTCCCCCTTGGTTTATAGCTTTCTTTTCTTAATGACCCAACAAGCTCCCCCTAAAAAGTAGCTGGCTCTTCTTGTCAACCTTCAATGAGAACTTGGCTTCAGCTTTAACCTTCAAATGCTTCACGACTTCAAGATGAACTTGATGAATCTTCAATGAATGACTTCATCTTGAGCAGTTGGACATTTCTTCAGAATTTGGCTTTGAACGCACGTCGGGTGAGGAGGCTTGACATACTGATTCTTGAAAGATGATACTTTCAGCTTGAGAATCTTCAGAGAGAAATAATTTTCTGGATCACTTTAGCAGGTACAAAGATGGCAGCAGACTGATTGAGGAGGCTTCAATGCAATCCGTCACATAATCTTCAATTGCAGTTTCACCTTGCTTCTGGGGTTGAAGGATTGAATGTTGAAAGAATAATCTTCATTTCTTGCTCCTTCGAATGCGAATTCTTCGATGCTCACGGATGAGGCTTTGGCTCAGAAATCTTCAACACAAACTCCATGAGTCTTATCTATACCTGAAATCACTTTTCAAGACAAAACAAAACTAAAAGAAAACTTAGCACACAGATTAAAACAGAAACAAAAATATTTTTGGATTTTTGATTTTTCTGAACAAGAAATAAAACAGAAATAACACTATTTTTGAATTTTTAATTTTTCTGACTTTTCTTTGATTTTTGAATTTTTCTGATTTTTTATTTTCATTATTTTTAATTTTTAATTCTCCCATAATATTTAAATTAGAAGAAACTATGACAAATTTAACAAAAATAAAATTGATATCTAACTTTAAGAGTGATTTGAGATCAAAGTTTTTAGACAGCCTTTATCCACTTGTCGGTACCTTTCATATTCACATCTTTTTCTGGTCGATCGTCGGTATTGTTGTCTACTTAAACACCAAAAATTGTGACAAATTTAGGACATACTATTTGTTACAAGACAAGTGAACTTAAGTTCCTAAAAATTTATATCTGATCATAATTCCTTAAATACTATATCTTAAGGACCATTCATCTGATGACGACCAAGGATATTGTTGTCCACCTAAATCGAGCAGCGAGATCTACAGACAATCTGTATGAGTTCAATTTTAAGTGTACTGGAACGTGTTTCCCGCTTCCTGATATGCCCCAGCCATCTATTGTATCCAGAGTACTCCTTACACCGGGTGAGCAGACAACCATTCAGAGAGAGAAGAGATTCAGAATTCTATTGCTAACTACTTCAGAGGGGTTGAGAATAAGAAGGTTGCATATGCTGTGTACTAGGTCGGATTAGAAGTCGCGCAAAGAAGACAGCATATGGCTAACAAATATGAAGTATTTCACATATATAGCCTGCAGAGAAATAGAGTTGCATATGTTGTGTACCAGGTCGGATTGGAAGTCACGCAAAGGAGACAACATATGACTAACAGACGGAAAGAAAGAAAATGATATTCTACAGACCTAATTTATCGGAATTTACCAGTCGCCCCATCCAACCGGAATTAAAGACAGAATCCGCACATCGAGGAAAAGTTAAACCACGGTTCCAAGTACGGGTTCAATTAATGTGACGAGTAGATTCCCATATATATCTCCCTGCTCAACCTATCCGAACGTTGTATTGTCAGGCTGAACGTATCTAACTAGGTCAAGATTTGTCAAGTCTATAAATTTCCTAAGTTCAACTCTCCCTAGTCAAGTCCATTTAAAAATTTTCGTGCCTACCAACGCATCAAACCAGAGCATAGACCCTTCAACTTCGGGTACGTTATGCAGACTCAGGTTGCCTGTTATCACTTGATAATATCACTTCCCAAAACATCTCCCTCAAGCAGCACATTTCATAACCAACAATTTTTTAATTTTTTTAATTTTCTAATGTTTTTGTTTTGGATTTTTGAAACTTTTCTAATTTTTGTTTTGTTTTTTTTATTTCTCCCCCTAAATTTGTGCATAGGAGAGAAACGAAAGTAAATGCGCAAATTTAAACTATCCTAAAACAAAAATTAGTCTTTAAAGCGAATCAGCTTAAGAAAAAAACTCAGGAGTATAGAGAAGAAAACTCAAACTGTAAGTCACCGATTGAATTTGCATCCAGAAGGTCTGAGAACAGCACACGTAATCTTAGAATAGATCCGAAAATTCTTCATGTCGTTAAGCACTAACCCCGTTTGATCCCTTCTTTTCTTCCTTTCCCGCAAAAGGACACATACTCTCAAACAAAGGTCTGAATGTTGTACAGTTGAGAGATGTCCCCTATCATGTGCCTGGAACAGCCACTACCAACAAACCAAAGTTTGATGATATGCCTCCATAGCTGCTCCGACACAGAGCAGAATTAGTTGGTCTTTGGAACCCAGTCCATTTTGAAACTGGGTCGACCTTTGTCATCCTTGCACGTTACTCTCTCCCATGACATATCCTGCTTATCACAAACAGAAGATGTAGAAACGTTAGAAGCATTAGGAGATTTGGGAGTTTTCACCTTTGGTACCCATCTATATTCGGGTTTAACCCATTTCTTGTTCGATCCGATGGGTGCCTCAGCACTTGCTTTGGAGCTTGAAGTCGGCTGCCGAGATGACTTTGACCTAACCAGTCTTGGCTTCACTGGAGCATCTCTTGGATTGGGCTTCTTGGCCGACGTTCCCTCCTTGTCCTTGGAAATTTGATTCTTGGCCTTGTGAAATTGATTCTTGGCCTTCTGCGCGTTCCAATCGCTATTGTCTGAACGTGACCTTGAGGGGTTTCTTTTGGAGTATCTCCCTCTTGGTGCGTTCTGCCATCCTTGTGCATAGTAGGGAACGTATGCACGATTAGGACAATTTCTGGCAATGTGTCCAGGTGTTCCACAGTGAAAACAAGTCTTTTTCTTCACTGTGAAGTTATTTATTCCTGCCCCTGGTGGCGTATCCTTGCCTTGTCTCTTATTTTTCCCACACGCACAGTTGCAACAAGCACTCTGTTGCATTGGAATTGGAGGCCTATATGTCTCAACGGCAGGTTTGTTAGGAGTAACAGAATTCGAAGCAACAGATTCTGAGTTCAAGGAGATGTTGGATTGTTTAATGGTTTTCTCCTTGTTCTCATCTTTTGTTACTTTGCCTGCACAAGAAGTAGCAACATTAGTATCTTCAATATTAATAACTCCTCCAGACACAAATCCAGCTCGTTTTCCATATTGAAGATGTGCCTCCCTGTCAATTTCTTTCTTTGTCATGAGGATGGATGTGTAGTTATGATTATAAGGAGGAGGTACACTATCATACCCTAGACCCTTGTTTTGATTTTCTTTGAATCTTAACTAGGTTTCATATAAGGACTCGACTGTCTGACTTGACGCAGCATAATTTTTGAAACTGACATCAGTTTTTCCACACTTAAGTTTTAAAACGTCAAGTTCTTTAGTTACAGCGACAAGTTGTCTCTTAACATAATCATAATTTTCACACTTGTTTCTATACTCTTCCTGAAGTTTCCTAAAGTCCTTGGTTTTTTCTTCTAACTCAGCCTTCAGGGGTTTATGTCCTTTCCTGAGTTGATATCCTTCATATCTCAGGTCCTCAACTTCTTTTTTAAATAAATCAATTTGTTCCCGAAGAAATTTAGTCGTGGCTTCACAAGCTGGAGTACATGTAACTTCAGTGACCGGAATGTTTTCAGAACTCATTGTTTCTCTACACTTCAAAGCATCAAGTTCTTGAATTACATCAGCAAGACTAAGATGATTGAGATATTTTGTCTTCTTGATGATAGCCACGTTCATATCCCACGATTTTGGAAGTGAATTCAATAGCCTTTTGTTTATCTCAGATTTAGACAAGAAGATCCCAGCTATATTCATCTCGGTAATAAGTGTAGTAAATCGCTGCAATTGAGTTTCGAGGGTTTCTCCAGGGATATAATCGAAAATGTAGAAATTTTGTCTTAACATATCCTGACGACTCTCTTTCATGTTTCAACTCCCTCTTAGACCTTAAAATCAATTAAAAAGCACAACTAAAAACCAAAATCAAACTTAAAAGTCAAACCCTTTGATTATAAACCTCAAAAGTCAACCTTAAAAGTCAAATTTAAAAAGTCAAACTCAAAAGTCAAATTTAAAAAGTCAAACTCAAAAGTCAAACTCAAAAGTAAAACTTGAAAAGTCAAACCGAAAAGCTAAATTTGAAAATTTAAAAGTCAAACGAGAAAGTTAAAAATTAAAGTCAAAGGTAAAACTTGAAAGTCAAAGTAAATTTTTGAAGACAAAAGTCAAAAATTAAAAACTATTTTTTTTAGTATTATTATTATTATTATTTTAAGATGAAAAAGGAATTTAAAAATTATTATATAAAAAAAATAATAATTTAATTTTTTTTTTAATTTTGGATGAAAAAGAAATTTAAGATTAAAAGAAATTTAATTTTTGGGCTAAAAATGACAATTTTGCGAAACTTGGAACCGAAATAGAGTGTTTTTGAGTAACGAAAGGGAGGAAAGGAACAAAGGTGATGCTGGAGGAGTTGGTTAAGGCGCTGGTTGATGAATGGGAGGTCGTGATTTCGATTCCTGGCCACTCCAAAGTCGCTCCCCCCTTTTTATTTGAAGATGCAAGGCGAGGAGGCTGATGCGAGGAGGTTCGACGATCAACTCCGAAGCGAAGACCGAGGCTGCTGTTGCGAGGATCCCTTCTGGCCGCGAACTTCGGACACGCTGCTGACCGCAACCTCGGTCCGGCCGTGAACTCCTCGGACCGCAAACACTTCGGAAACCCTAGCTGCTGGCCACCACCCCCTCGCTGATTACGACCAAAAACACCGATTTTCGACTTTGAAGCCAAAAAACTCGATCAAAAAACTTTTTTTTATGAAAAACACGAAGAACAAACCCCCCTTATTTTTGCGAGATCTATCCAAAAACGCAAAAATATTTCGAAAATAAGATCAAATAATGCTCCAAATCTGACAAAATTGACTGATACAACCAAGCTCTGATACCAATTGTAAGTCTCTAATCTGCCTGTGTATCAGTCAGATCCGTTTGATGGTGTGGAATCCCAATCAAACGGATGATGTCAGATCAAGTAAGAAGAGAAGGAGAAGAAGAATATTATGAATCTATGTATGATTTGATTAGAATTAAAGTTCCAGATACAAAAGATTCACACACAGGAAATGCTCTCTAGTTTCTCTCTTCTCTCTGGCCGTAAACTCCTTAGGGTTCATCTATCTCTACTCCTCACCCTAACACCTCTATTTATACTAGGGAACATAGGCCGGAAACAAATGGGCCGTAAATGAGTTTACGGTCGTAAGGTGTTTACGGCCGTAAACTCAGCTGTAAACTAGACCAAAAATTCATAAATAGTACAGTAAACTCAACTGTAAACTAGACCAAAAATTCATAAATACGGCCGTAAACTCAGCTGTAACCATCCAATTCCTGAAAGTATCCCTAGCCTTATCCTAGAATGAAATTCTCATAACATATAATCATAAAAAGCATGTGTGGGTATTCTGGGAATCACTTACTTGAGATTGGTTGATTACATGCACCACCCCTTTTGTCTTTATAAAATCCTTTTATAAATTTATTCCATTTTACAAAATCTTTTTAGAAACTCATTTTCTTTCAAAAGATTATAAATTCCTCAGTTTGACTTTAGACATACCCGAGAGCGTGCCTGAATCCCTCAAACCAAGGCTCTGATACCAACTTGTAACATCCCAAAAATTATGAGGTAAAAATTTAATTTTTAAATCAAACAAAAAATTAATTAACTTTAAGTCAAATATTGATTATCCTTTTTCTAAATAATCAAAGGTACTTTATCAAAAACAGCTATCAGAGTACAATCCCAAAATCATCATAATGCAGAAACATGGATGGATGCGTTGCGATCATGTCGGGCCCTTCCCTTTCGAACCGGAAGTACCTGAAACCATAACATAAAAAACCGTAAGCATAAAACTTAGTGGGTTCCCCAAGATACCACATACCATACATACCATTGGGCCTAGCCCTCACATTGGTCCCAACTTGCATATTAGGCCCAACCCACCTTAGTAGGCCTAGCCCCACCAAACCAATGGGCCTAGCCTAATCATACAAATGCAAAAGTTATGAAGACAGTTAGTACCTACATAACATACAATACGCCTAGCCCTTCTTGATCCATGGGCCTAGCCCAACATACTAATAGGCCCACCCCAACATACTAATAGGCCAAGCCTTAGATATCATGCAAGAGTCACAAAGACAACTAGCATAACATATCCTAGTGGGCCATCATTAGTGCCTTCGACCCACGAGTATAGTGAGGAGACTCACCTCTATTGATGATAACTGAAACAACACTCGATCCGCAACGAACACTACTCC